>NC_052948.1:9833130-10133130 GCF_013358895.1 Oreochromis aureus | reverse complement strand
AACATGCAGAAGTGTGCGAAAAATTAGTACACCCTTACTGCTTCCATAAAAATTGAGAGTAAGTAACTGTTGCCTCTAATCAGTCTGGGAAGGTCTATGAGACCATTTCCAAGCTATCTGAAGTCCATCATTCTACAGTGAGGAAGACTGTTCACTAGTGGAAAACAGTCAAGACAGCTGTCAATCTTCCCAGAGTGGACATCCCAGCAAATTCATCAGAAAGTCAGACTGAGGATGCTCAGAGAAACTGCAAAAAAGAGCTACATGTCAGACTCTGGAAGCAACAATCAAAAATATTAAATGTTAAAGTTCAGAACAGTTTGAAAAAGACTGGACAGCTATGGCTTGTTTTGAAGTGTTGCCAAGAGAAGGCCGCTTCCCGGTTAAAAGAATGTGGTAGCATAGTTTAGGTTTGCCGAGCTGCACCTGAAGAAAGTACAAAACTTCTGGAACTTGATGTCCTTAAGTTCAAAGTGGAGAAGGCTGCCCATAAACCACAGCCCCACATTTTTTTTTTCATTTATATTAGTGCAGTATGTATTTGCATGTATAAAATGTCACTGTTACTGAAAAAATATATCTAGGGCAACCAATAACATCTGTTCAGGGTTCTTTTTATTCTCCAGAGTGAAATACGTACTGGGACATCAGACTCATTCACATTCTGTCTAGGTCTACCTGAGTCAGTGGGGTGCTGAAGGCATTTCAGAATGGAATTCATGCTGCTGATTTATTCCACATGGCTACCATAGCAACAGACTCTGAAGCAGTTCAGCTCACCTCCTCATCAAAGAATCCTTTTCTCTCTTTCTGTCAAGTTTTTAACATTGTTCCTTGGGCCCCTGTAACCAGTGGTCCCTGTGGTCACTCATAAATCATACTCTACTACATGAAACTTGTTCTCTTAGTTAAGCTCCAAAGTGCCTTCCTTTCTTATGGAATTGAACCCCTAAATCACCTCCTAAATTTGGCTTCTGATCCCACACATGGATTCCATCTGAGTAGATGAAAACAGATGGAAAAGAAAAGTTTAAATCTGGAACAACTCATATTAATGATGCATTTTAGGAATGAGAAGCAAATTAATTGTGCTCAAAAATCTGTAAACCAACAAAGACCCCAACAGTCAAAGGGATCTGTAATGAAAACAATACTCTTCCCTGGCTTTGTTGAGGATAATGCTCAGTGTTTTCCTCTGTTTGCAATCTCCCCGTTTTTTCCCCCTGTTGTCTTTGTTGTTGTCACACAGCACTGCTTCCATCAGGATCCACTGTATTTGATTACAAGTGAAAATGCCACAGAAAAAAGGGGGAGGTTATCAGGCAGTGGAAAATGAACAAATGGTAAATGATCCGCTACAAGTACTAACACTCTTTAATGTCGTGTGCAGTATACTGTGCAAATGCCTGTGCATTTTTGCAACAACTGATTGTGCTGTGCCCAGCAAATATGAACAGATAGCGCTCATAGTTTTCTCTCTAGTATATTATATTTTAGTATATTTTGGTTTTATTTTGTATTTTATAGCATCTGTCAAGGTATGGGAATGAATTATTAGCTATGGACGTGAAAGCTTGTACATCTGGAAAGGCACCATCAGTGCTGAAAGGTATATGCAAGTATATTATAACAACACAGTTTTGTGTTAGAGTCCAGGGGCTGAACCGGCCTGTCTGCAGTCCAACTGAAAGGATTTGTTTCACAAAAGCAAAAATACATTAAACGTTTGACTGTTGACAGTTAGAACTGTATATCAGACGAGAGTGGGACATTTCTAGTCCAAAAGTCCAGATATTTGCTCCGTTTACAGATGTTTACAGACCGTTTTTTAAAGAAAACAGGGATGTGGTAAACAAGACTCTGTCCCAGCTTTTTGTGACAGGTTGTTCCCATAAAACTCTAAATTACATTATCTTTCTTCTTATAATAATAGTTTAAAAATGTGCTGTTTTCTTCATTCTGTTGTGAATGAAATATGGGTTTATGAGATTTTAAAATCATTCTGTTTTATTTGAATTTTTCATATTGTGACAACTTTTCGGAAAATGAGGTTGTATGATGGATGATAATACAAAAAATGACATGTACACGAAAACACTGTACACACAGCAACAGGACAACATGTGCTATGCTGCCCAGTGTTATCTCAATGACATAGCTGTCATAGAAGTATTTTTCCCCAGCAGCCACTACATTAGATAACCAAAGTGAGAGAGCTTGTACTGACCCCTGACTGGGCTTTGTTTTTGTATATTGCTTTCAAAAGCACATGTGTCACCTATACAAGACATGAAAACTCAAATTACACATTCAATAGGATCCACTCTGATTTATGTGTCAGTGTACTTTTCTCTGATCCCAGGAATGACTTTGTGAATAATAAAGATGCCTACCAGCCATCACATTGATGGGTGGTAGGGATCTACCAGCCATCAGTATGGGAGCTGCGATGTTTCCCACAGCGCCCATACTTCAGAAGACACAAGAGGCTTAGAAAGGACAGCTGAGTGAGTGAGAAAGATGGGAAGTGTAGATCATCTGGCTTTTCCGACTGATAGGCAAGGGAAAGCAGAGAAAGCAGAATGAGTCAGAGAGAGATAGGGAAATTGTGAAGTGAATAAAGCAATGAAAAGGAAAAGGAAAGAAAAGAGAGCACAGAGTAACGTGTACCCACTGAGGTGTGTGATGGGGAGCTCTGTGCTCTCTTCACCTTTGGGGTTTGCCTCTCCAGGGATAACAAACTTTGAATTATATTACTGCCTCATCTGGAAACCTGAACTTTAAATCTTCCAAGAGAGGTACCAGATGCAAGGGGAAAACTTGGTTGCCCTAAAATATGGTGCATGACAGACAGGTTAAAATTTGTAATGCTGCTCAGCACAACTTATTATTTTTTGGCATTTATTTGTATATTTTACCAACAGGATGCCTGGATACTAATATGAAATGAATTTTTTTCTTGAAGAGAGAAGAAGAAAAGTTTAAAACAACAACACAGTCAGGAGATTGGAAAACAACACAATAAATAAAAAAATCACTGAAAACAATTTCAATTAAAAAAATGCATCTGTGCAGCTTTATTTAACATCTCTATTCAGTAAAGTGCACTGTTTAGCGAGGTAATGCATGAATACTGTGTCATGAATCTGGGTGTAATCACTACATTTATGTCCCTGTGGGGGCTGCTCTCTCCTCTAATCCATCTCTTTATCCCAGCGTCTTGCTCATTACATAACTCTGACCTTTGTACCGTGTCAGCTCCAACAGCTGGCCAAGGCTGTTAAACACCAAACAACACGCACAGACAAATAGTGCATATAGGCCGTATTGGCTTTTATATGCAGGAGTAATAAAATGAAAAGTCTTGATTTACATATAAATGTGGAGATTATTATTTGGTTACAGAGAGGTGAAACAGTCTCAGACATACTATGGAGCTGCAAGAATTCATCTATATTTATTGTTGATCCCAGCTACAGAAATGCATGTACTCAAGGCATTGCATCCTGTTAAGTAAGCATATACAGTAGGCATTCAGCCTGCTTGTCTGTTGAAGCCTCTCAACCATTCATCTAATCAATATGCACAGAAAGAGAGAGAGAGAGGGAGGGAGGGAGGGAGGGAGCAAGAGAAAATTATGATGACGCTTGGACATTATTATTTGTATTATGTGATTTTCTTCTGGCCTCTTTGTGAAATATACTCAGGAGAACAAACATAAAATGAAAAAAATAGTTACGGTTCAGGAGACCAAACGTAACTAAACTAAGTGTGGTGTTTTAGTAAAGATAAATATAAAGCATCCTCTGCTGCAGAGAGGCGATAAAAGATGAGGAAACCAATGAGGAAGAAGATATTTTACCCAATGCTGAATGACCCAAGGGCCCCTGAGTGAAAAACAGAAAGCGCTTAAGGCTGTAAGGCACCAGCATCTGTTAGTTTCATCCACAGAAAATACACGGATTTGTATGAGTGATCAAATTAGTAGTCTTAAGCAGATTGTTCAGCACTTCATGACACTTTCAGAGATATTCTTCAAAGCGTCATGTTGTACAGTAATACTTTGGAAGTGATTACAGCTTTACTTTTGCCACACTGCAGTTCTTTCATGAACCACACTTTTAAATGCAGTTTAACTTTGCAAATGTGCCTCAACAGTTCATAAGGAGGAGTCTGAGCTTTGAAACTAACATTGGCTAGCTGAAATATATAAAACCAATAGCGTTACTATATTTCTTTATTAATATGCATTAGTTTATTAAAGTATAGAATAGTAGAATCCAATATTACTGGGTAGATTTATTCATCTTTCAGCTTAGAGTTACCCAGTTATATTTTTTAGTATAAATTAAACATCCTGAATGCTAGCATTAAAATGCATGAATTGCTTTCAAAGCATCGTTTAATGATCTGTTTTTCATGAAAATGCCACACATTGTTGAGTTGATCTATGGCTGTGAATAAATTTTAAACATACGATTTATGTGTACACTTCCAGGGGAGCTGCAGACACTGAAAACTGATTCCCAAAATGGACTGTTCAAACACTTTACGAGGCACTTTTTTTCAGTTGATAGCTGAATGTTCGTCAAGCACTGAATAACATAGCAATGTGTGTGCATTATAGCAGCAGGCAGCTGGGAGCCTGTGGTTGCTGGTGAATATTTGATGAGAGAATAGATCCTCTCCCTGGGCAGGTTGAGTACAGTGTGCATACTCAGTCACACAGACGAGCACTCACAGACACACGCATGCAGATATACCCAGATGCACACACATACACCAGGTGGTACAGTTTCTCTGCTGTTCAGCAGCTAAGCAAGTGCCAGTGAAGGTGATATAAGAGTATACTGCAAAACTCCCTGATGAAAAATACACCAGAAAGTGATGCCTCTCACTCTTCACGGTGTCCATCTTAGAAATCATCAGGACACGCACTACGCACACATGCAAGGTCATCGTCTCTTTTTCACTAGAGGCTTTCAAGCTGCAAGAGTTGAATACTAAGTGAGCCAAACACACAGAGAAAATGAGCAATTAGTGCAAGAAGTGCACATCTCCATTGGTTTATATCAATCAGGATCAGAATATATTTATTTTAACACACATTTTGCAGCATGCAGTATATAAGTACCTTATACACTGAAAATGGTTGAGGATAAAGTGCAATTTGAAAATACTAATACTACTAATAAAAAAACCCTCTTTTTACAAACATTTGGTAGCAATGCTATTGAATTCAATTTGGATTTCTTTGCAAGCAAAATATACATTTTAGTTAAAGTGCCTGCATGCAAGCTGAACAAAGGCTACCTCTGACACTGTACACTGGTAGTGCAGGACTCTCCTTGTAGTCTAAAACCCCATCTTCTTTTACACCTCTTCAATTATATACAGCTGGCTGTCTGGACCTTATCACAGAACCTGTACTAACATTCTGATGCCATTCAGGTACCAACACCATTATAGATTGGCCGCTTCAGGGCTTGTGTGATTACATGCTACCTAAACAGAGGTGCACAAAGGTTTATTGCTGTCACATGGTTGAAATGTGTGTTTCAGAGATTTGCCAAGTATGATATTGTAAGATCTGGAAACACAAAGTATATATCCACACTCTCCATGCCTTTTATTATTGAAGCTTATTAATGTCAGTAAGATATGCCTGATGCGAGAAAGACAGCAAAATGCCTTATTTAAGGCTTTTGCCAATTCCATTAGCAATTCCATTAGCATTAAAGCTGATGTGAGTCTGTTCAGCCAAACTGGGTTTTCTAGACGCACTATTCATGCTACCTGGCCCTACATCTGCTACACCTGTCATTGACTTTTTTCCTCTCGCCTGTAAGATATTCATTAAGGTAGTGCTTATTTCCCGTCAGACTAGAAAATAAAGACTCATTTTTATTCTCATCCATCCTTTTCGCCTTTGCCAGTCTGACTCTGATCAGCAGTGATTTTGCGCTCCCTGATTTGGAGGATTTGGGGGCGTGAACTGTGTTATCCTCAAATTTCTCCTGTGACAGAGGGAGAGGGAGGGGCTGGTGTGAAAAGCAAGATAAGAGTAGTAGGGGCAGTGATAAGCCCATACAGATGTCTTGTCGGTGCTGTCTCTTTAAGAGTATTTTTAGTACGGGAGATAGCAGTGGTCACTCATCAGGAAAAAGGACTGGGTGGCTTTAGAGGCTTGCTCAGTGTTCTAGCACGATGCTGAGTGAGGAAGGCACAAAGCACAAACCATTCTCCCAAGTGACACACATCAGACTGCCAGTGCTTGGTAACTCTACCTGTGTCTCATGCACATTCGAACACAATCAAGTTAACGGCCAGTCAGTTGCATTGTTTGGAACATATTTTATGTGTGACACAGTTTGTACTTGAGTCCACCTGTAAACAATGCATTCAACAGGAAAAACAACTCATGACAAACAGTGTGCAATTTTTGTGTATTTTTCCTGTCCACTGTTGAGCCAGTCCCTTCAATGATATAAGGATTTATATTCTGGCAACTAATAACATGATGCAACAAATAACAGCCTGCATTAGATCACATTACACATAGAACTAGATTCCTGAAATACAGAACCTGTAAACATCTTCATCTGCTGTTAATATTATATTAGTCATTTTTTCTCTTTCCATGTGTGTTTCGGTTCCATTCAGAGAGTATTATTGCAAGTCCATATTTTCCCCTCCCAGGGGCAGATATGTAAATTTAATGATGCTGGCAAAGTGTGTGTGATCAGGTTACTGTATAGATTACATTGTGACCCTGCCAGATACTCAGGCACAGAGACCTAGAGACCTACAGAGGACAGCAATACACCTCGATGCAGGTTACCACTCCACCTTGCTCCGGCTCTGCTCCCGAGAAAACCATGCCGGGAAAAAACTGCTTTGAATTCCTCAAGGGTCAACGTCAGAGGTGTGTGTTTTTGTAAACTTATTCCAGCGTTATCGAAAAAAGTGAATGTTTGGCTGTTGTTCTTGCTGCAGAAGTAGCAGTCTCATATGTGAGAATTGCAGCTAAGGGAGTTAGAAACTGCTAGGCAGCATAATGCTCCACAGTGTCTGCTTAATTAAAATGAGAGAGAGATAAGTACTGCCTCTCAAATCTGTTTGAGTTTGTTTGTGTACACAGCCTGATAGAGAAACAGTGAGAGAGAAATAGGGATGGGTGTGTGGGTGTTGGGATCAACTGTGGAGAGAAGAATACAAGTGTATATAAGAGCGGTACTACATGAGAGAGAACTACAGATGTGTTTGGTCAACTCTTCTTAGTCACACCATCCTGTTTATTTTGTTATTTAAAATTCATCTAAAAGACACATTTATAGTTTTTATTACTGGACTAGTAACAAATAAGCAAAGTAGCAAGAAGCTCTTCTGTCCCTGTGCAAGCAGGTCTGAAGTTCAAACTACCATATAAAACACATTTTATTCACAATACAAAATAGAAAACATATCAAATGTTTAAACTAAGAAATATTCATATTTCACAAAAAAATATCACCTTATTTTGAATGTGATGGTAAAAACACGGGAAAACTAAAATCTGGAAAAGTAAGTGGTACCAAAAAACCCCCCAAAACACCTGGAGGAACATTTAGCAAAAAAAAAAAAAAAAAAACCCAAATAGGTTAATTGACTACAGGTCAGTAACATGGCTGGATATAAAAACCACATAAGAGGAAGGGTTTGTAAAAATGGACAAAAAGCTACATCTACAAATTGTGGAACAATTTCAGGATAATGTTCCTCAACATAAAATTGTCTTCTCGTCATCTACAGTACATCATATCATCAAATGACAAATTGGAGAAATCGGTATTGAATGCCTGTGATCTTTGGCAGCACTACATTAAAACCAGGCATGATTCTGTCATGGAAACGGGCTTGGGCTTAAGAACATTTCTGTGTCTGTGAACACAGTTCACCATGGCATCCACAAACAAAGGTTAAAGCTCTGTCATGCAAAGAAGAACCAATATGTGAACAAGATTCAGAAACAGAGCTGTGCTTTCTGGTCAAAAGTTCATTTAAAATTGAAAACAGTGGAAAATGTTTCTGTGGTCAGACTAATTTTCATTTTGGAAAACATGGATGTTGCATCCTTTGGACTAAAGAGGAGAGGGACCATCTGACTTGTTATCAGTGCTCATTCAAAAGCCTACGTCTCTGATGGTGTGGGAGTGACTTAATGCCTATTAAATCGGCAGCTTGCACAGCTGGAAAGGCAGTAGCAAAGCTGAAAGGCATATACAGGTTTTAAATCAACATATGCTCCCATGCAGGCAAAATCTTGTGTATCTTCTATCTAATCTTGTGTGAAAGCCTTGTGTATTTCAACAAGACAATAGTAAACTGCTTAGTGCCAACTACTCTAACAGTGTAGTTTGTGCTAGAAGAGTCTGGGTGATGAACTGATCTGCCTACAGTCTAGAGCTTTCACCTATTAAAAATATTTGATTAAAAAAAAAACCACAGGACTGTTGAGGACTAGGATTATATATCAGACAAGAATGGGACAGTCCTGGAATTGGTCTCCTCAGTTCCCAGATGTTTCCCAGGATTGTTGTTAAGAGAGGATGTTACAGTGGTAAACATGCCCATTTTCAACTTTTTTAAGATGTGTTGCCATCACCATATCATTAAAGTCACCTTATTTTTTCTTAAAATGTTACATTTTCTCAGCTTAAACATTAGATATGCTTTCTACATTCTGCTGCGAATAAAACATGGGTTTATAAGATTTGCAAATCATTGTATTGTGTTTTTTACTTCAATCTTATGTCCCAACTTGTTAGTAATGGGGTTGTACTTTCTATACATGTGAATGCACAGAAAAGAAGTGAGCTTTCAAAGCTTCCCCATCAGCAATTTGGTTTTTGTTTCAGTCCTCGATACACATGAGAGACTCTAATTCACTTTGAGGTCAGCTGGTAAACATGTGAGTGATGCAGTTAAAAATCTGCAATGTCTTAGTTGTGTGAGAGCAAAGTCTGGTCTGCCCTTATCAAAGAGTGTGTGGGAGAAAAAAGGATGGTGACAGTGGAGATTTTGGTTATTGTATTTAAACTGACAAGTAGGGAGGGATCAAAAGAAAAGAACATGTTCGTCCCACATCTGGTGATTTCCTGCTGTCTTACATAATATTGCCTGACAAACAAATCTGTTGTGAGGAAGAGTGTAAACTGTTTAATGATAAACGCTAAATTATAGACAGCCTGTTTACTGTAATGTGCTTTAAATATTAAGGCTAATCATAATATTTATCTCGTGATCATTGTCAGAAGAAAATATGAAACCTAAAGCTCAGGATACAACAATGACCTAAGACATTACCTAATGGCACATAAAGGTATTAGTGTGCATTAACATAATTTTAGTTCTACTCTTTTTCTGTTCTAAAACTTTACATAAACAGAAAGAGGAAACAGAAGGAAGCGCCAGATTGCGAGGATGAGGTAGACATAAGCAGTTTTGAGATTACTTAATGGATTTTCAGCCCAGGTAGGAGGACACGGAAAAGTTACAGCCTATATCCCCAGATGGAGATGGTGCTACATGTTTCCTGTGTGCGTATCTGTGTGTGTATGTGTGCTTGTCTGCAGTGAAGCCAGATTTGGCGTTTTCCAAAGAGAGATCATAGCGATTCTGCTGCTCACACATCACACATGACGTAACTCTTCCACACGCCCACACAACACTTGCTCTCTATCCTTCCCACAGAGCTTCCTCAGGCTTACCAGACACTGAGTAGGACATTATTGACTGTACGACTGAGTAAACATGCATGCCATGGTGGAGCTATATTAGTGCTCAAAAATGATGAACTGTGGTGGTGAGTAATCACTGTTGGTGAATTTCCTCTTTTATGGTAGCAGGATGCTGCAGAAGTGATAAATAATAGAGCAAAAGTTTTGCTAAACTTTGTGATATATTCCATATATCAGTTCGCCAGGAAGAAAACTACATATTTGAATATTTCAACAGTATACGCATTTTTGCATTTACAGGGTTATCTGTTTCGTATACAATTATAAATTCTGCAGAGCTGCCAAAAGCTGTGATCATGATATACAACCTCCTTGAACTGGAAAAGTTTTCCAAAGCAGGACCAGATATGATTGTCCAAATTTTCTCTTCTCCTCACATCTGCTCTTTCAATTGTGACAGAGATAAGAAAGTCAGTGCAAGGGAAAAAAAAAGGAGATTATGCAGTCAAAATCTTGACGGGTGTCCAGGTCTGAACCATGGAAGAACTAATATACAGTGGCAGTTGGTGTGAATTTCCTTTGTATGAGCTAAATAAAACAGCAAGAGCTACTTGTGCACAGAGTTGCTTGTGCATTTTGCTTTACTAAGCATGTTTATTTGTTAATGAAACTAAATGAACTGATACTCTATAATGGAGGCTGTGTGGATTATATCTAGCCCATTATTACTGTGGAAGAGATCCGGAACCAAGGCTGGTTGGAACATTTACCTTAACTAAATTGACAGAGAGCACTTTAAGAAGGAAGCTTAGAGGCAGGTCAGATGAACTAATTTCTTCTAAGACAGAGCCTAAAGCTGAACTTTACAATATATAAGCCGGAGAAAGTTCTATCATTCTGTCTTTCAGACAACAGAGGGCCAAAGCTTGCTCACTTTCTTAATGGTGCTCTGGCATGCTCACACTGCAAATCCAAAAGAGGACCTATGCATACACATAAAGCAGATATAGCATTCAGTGTTGATTTAAATCCACTGTGCTTTCAGAAACAAGAGAAATAAGTGAACATGACAGGGGAGCGTCATTTGTCTAGAAAATGCAATTAATGGGGTATAACATTTAAAGCGATGTGAAATTATCCAGTGCTGCTCTTTTGCCTCGGTGCATAGCTGGATAAAATATTATCCAGCTATACTGCTACTCACGATCACAGCAATGACATATCAAATCTGTCAGCGGCCACTGAGAAGACGTTGAGCATGAGGGTAAATTTTCAGGTCTGATCACACGTGACTCCAGGGGAAATAAATCGCTTGTCCCCTTTAATTTCAATTTCCGTGCGTGATATATATTGTGATCACCTGTCAGATGTGGCGCATGCGCGCTAAAGTGGGAGGCGGAGTGGATGCTGATCGCTCTCTATCTGCTGCCCTGTGCTCTCTATCCCCCGGCGATCAGACAGACACGGACAGGGGATATCTCAGGAAAGCTGGGCAGGATGGGGAGACAGATCAGCTGTTGATGACGGTACTGTTTCTCTTCGGTTTCTCTTGAATTCTGCGCTTCAGTGTTTGACATTGTGACCGTGGAGGGTGAAGGATGCTTGGTTGCAGGATGGGAGGAGGTGAGCGGGGGGCGCGGAGTGGATAACAGATGGTATTTCGGGAAATCACAGGGATGACAGGGCTGTTACTGGGTTTCGTCACAGTTTTACACTGGTTTACAATAATCTAGAACAGTAGACTACACATGAAGTATAAAAATATTCGTTAAGACGCCTGGTCAAGGACACAAGAAAAAGGTGAGAATGTGTTTTCCATTTTTTGCGCTCACCCATGGGCTTGGGCTGTTATCACCTCGTACCCTCTGCGGACTAGGATGTTGTCCGGTTTAGAGAGGTTGGTGGTTATGCATGATGCCTTTTCATTTCGGTTAAGCGCCGTGGATACGTCAGATCCACCGCGTATGAGTGAACCTGAGCTGCAAGTGAGCATTGCGTAGTAAACGCGGAACGCAGCTGTAATTGCCTATTTAGAGAGATAATTGGTCATCACAGACTTGTATTGCCCTTGATGTTGCTTTTGTCCAAGAAAGTATCAGTATTCACTTCCCATGCATTATTTGCTGGGCCGCTACCCGGATGTGCCTGCAGTTTCTCCAGTGAAAGCGCTAGATTTCCTGTGTTTACTCGTCTGGCTGCTGTAAAACACGTCTTGCGTGGCATTTTTCACTCCGTGACAATCGGTGCCATTCGGATAATGAAAATCGAATTCTGTCACCGTGAAAAAAATGGTGATCTGGACCCGCGAGTCCACCTTCAATAGTCATTTGAATAGGATTTGTAGTAGCCCGGTCAATTGAGAGCGACATCCCCCTCCTGTATTGAACATTAGGCTGTAACGTAGGCTTTAACTGGCTGAAAGGGATCTCTCTGATTTGTATAGGCTGCAAGCAGCAGAGCGGTTCTGACCCCGTCCATGGTACTGAAAGCAACAGTCGGTGTGGAGTAAATCAAAGAGAATGAATCTTTAATGGCTTTAATGAAAAATAATAATCATTCTAACCAGAATGGAAATAAATATCATTTATCAAGCACCGGTGTGTCTAATACACAGATTCTTACAAAATATTTGTATGTAAATTCCTCTATTGAAAACCATGCAGTTAATAGGTTCAGATAAGGATACACTTGTCTAAATCGTGTTAACTATATATTATGTAATGCATTGATGGTCTTCAAAGTTGAGTTATTAGATTAAGCCAACTTTATCTTAATGTTGAGTGGATGGGTGAAACTATGTTATCCCTTCTTCTACATTCTTGTGCTCCACAATTTTTCTTACTCTCTTTCATTATCCCTCCCTTGTTTCTGTCACCTCACACATCCTCTCTTTGTCTGTCATGTATATAGGAAGTCTGACGTAGATGCTGAGCCAGAGGAGAGCCCAGGGAGCAGCAGCAGTAGCAGCAGCAGCAGGAGTGGGGCTGTAGATGCCCTCTCCACAGGTCCAGCCCCCCCTCAGGCATCTGTGGGAGAGCCGGGTCAAAGTGGAGACAGTTCCTACTCTGACTCTGACAGTCCTGTAGATTCCAGCTCCTGCAAGGAGGAAGAGGGGGAGGACGAGGAAGACCCAACAATGTTCTCCTCCAAATTCCTTAGTGGGGCAAATCCCCTCAATGCCGTGTCCTCTGCTGTAAATAAGTTTGGTTTGTTTGGAGATGATGGTGAGGGGGATAAAAAATCACCTCCCCAGCAGGGGCAAAAGCAATCTGGAGAACAGAAGCCAACAGCAGGCCCTGGAAAAGACCATCAACAGCAACCACATCCCCATAAACCAGGCCAGTCTCCCCCTATGCAAAAGACCCAACAACCTCCCAAGCAAGGTTCACCACAGTTACATGGAAATGGACAAACTGGCCCCTCAAACAAACCTGCTGGGCAACAAACAACTTCAAAGACAGGGGCTCAACCTGAAGTCCGGCCTAAAGGAGAACCCCCCAAAAACCAACCTATACAGCAAATTTCTCCTAAACCTGGAGCTCAACAACAGACAAGGATGCAGCAACAAAACCCTGCTAAGACTGGTGCACAAGGGTCAACAAAGGTTGGGCCTGAGGTTGGAAAACAACAGCAGGCATCACCAAAAATTGGGCAGCAACAGCATGACTCGTCTAAGGCAGGACCAGAGCAGAAAGGCATCAGGGCCACATCCCAACAGCAGTCCTCTGATAAGCAAGGGAGTAAGGGACCTGGTCCAACTGGCATGACACAAGCAGGGTCTTCATCACCTGGAACAGCCAAAGCAAGATCTCAGTCAACAGCAGTAGCAAAGCTTTGCCCAGTGTGTAAAACAACACAACTTACAAAAGAACCAGCTAACCATAAAACCTGTACACAGTGTAAAATGGATGTGTGCAGCTTGTGTGGCTTCAGCCCTCCAGACTCTGATGTAAGTAGTGGTTTAATTTTGTCTTTATGTGATCTATTTTATGCATTCTCGTAAGTGTACTTCAATGCAAATGTTCTTTTATTTGATACTACAAATTTCAAGCAGTTTTCTTTGGTTGGATACTTTTGCTATACACTACACTTACAGAATTAATGCATATTAATACATTGTAGTTTTAATTGATATCCTGAGACACTGAAGGCAAATGGCCAGGAGTTGAATGGTTATTCATCTGCATCTATCAGTGCATCTTAAAAGTTCAGAATATCATGAAAAATGCATCCTTTTTGTCATTTAATTTAAAAAGGTAATGTTTAACGTGCATTTAAATATTTCAAGCCTTTTTTGTTTTCATTTTGATGATCACCGCTCATAAAAATACAAAAATCAGTGTCTCACATTATTCGAATATTTAAGTTTGAGATTAAAACTACTACTCAAACAGTATAAATACCGTGTATGCCTCAGTCTAATTCAGTGCACGCAACCTCAGTCATGGGGAAGACTGCTGACTTGACTGCTGTTCAGGTGATGATCTTCGACACCCTCTACAAGGAGGGTAAACCACAGAAGATCATTGCTGAAACGGCTGCCTGTTTGCAGAGTGCTGTATCATAGAATATTAATGGAAATTTGACTGTAAGGAAAAAGTGAGGTAGGAAAAGGTGCACAAGCAACATGGATGAGTGCAGCCTTGAGAGGACTGTTAAGACAAATCGATTCAAGAACTCCAAAGAGCTTTGCATAGAATGGAGTAACATGTTAGTACAATACTGTGAACAAATCTTGAGCCACCCTTCATTTCTTTATATTTTGCTATGAAAATATGAGATATGTTCAGCTGTTTATTGAAGCAGGTGCAAAACTACATGGAAATGCAATGTAGAATGCAAAAATAGTGTTTGTATAATTCTGACAAGCATGGAAGTCAGTCTTTGGTATGACCACCTTTATTCACCAACACAGCTTGAAATCTATTAGGCAAGTTTTCTTGTAATTTCTTTAAGTAGTCTTCAGCAATAGTTTTCCAGTCTTTCTGAAGGCCGTTCAGCCTCTTCTTTGGATGTTGGTTGCCTTTTATTCCATTTTATCCCAAGATGATCACACACTGTTTCAGTAATGTTAAATGCGAGATTCTGAAGTGACCAATCTATGACTAACAGTCTTCCACTGTGTTTTTCTATGCAGGTATGCTTTAGGCAGTGTATTTGAGATCATTTTCATGCTGAAAATGAAGCTGTTGCCAATCAGCCATTTTTGAGTTGGTATAGCTTGGTGGAAAATCTGATGGTAGATTTCTTTTTACCACTGGCTGAAATGCAGCCGCAAAACATGACAGTGTGTCCATTGTGTTCTACAGATACCCGTGGACACTCACAGTACTCACTGTTGTACTTCTCTTCTGACATCCTCTGAATGTACTGATGATGATTTGAACTAAAAAGTTTAAATTTGGTTTTGCCACTGATTTTCAGCCCAGTTCTGGAGTAGTTTGGCGTACTTCACCTTTACCGCTTACCTCTCAAACCTCAGCTCCCCCCCCCCAGTTTTCCTTCCTTAAGATTAACTCATTTACAGCCACCCTTCTACTGAGACCATTTCAAGATTCACTGAACAGTACATGGATCAACTTAAGGACCAGTGTCAGGTGTTTGCTTGAATTTTTTCCTATTTCTCAAGAACGTGACTGTCAGATACTACTCATATCCTATTGATGGTCTAAGGAGATGGGAAAGAAAAGCATCTGGACTTCTTTAAGTTGCTTGAACACGTTTCACCTCTCATCCGAGAAGCTTCTTCAATTCTAAGGTCAAATGATGGAGAGTCCCAGATTTAAGCCCTATGGGAGTATCCCCCCAAGAGGGACAATGGACCCCCTAATGATCCTCTACCTCAGGGGTAGGGAACTGCAGGCCTCGAGAGCCGGTGTCCTGCAGGTTTTAGATGTGTCCTTGATCCAACACAGCTGATTTAAATGGCTAAATTAGCTCCTCAACATGTCTTGAAGTTCTCCAGAGGCCTGGTAATGAACTAATCATTTGATTCAGGTGTGGTGACCCAGGGTGAGATCTAAAACCTGCAGGACACCGGCTCTCAAGGACTAACGTTCCCTACCCCTGCTCTACCTAATCACACATGCCAAGGTGTGAAAATGGGTGTAGGTCACAATCAGCCAACCATCTGTCTTCTCTGTCCAAAATGTGAACATTGGTGTCCTTGATGGAGTGACCTTTGTACTTTAAATGCAGATGGACCGCCGAGTCTTGTCCCATCGAGGTGGCTCTTCTATGTTGTGCCATGCATTTATGAAGTGGCTGTTTGCTCTTTCCAATGTAGAGGTCTGAGCATTCCCCGCTAAACTGTACAGCAGTGTTCCTCACTACACTGTACAGCAGTGTTGCTGTACAGTAGAGGTCTGAGCATTCCTCGCTATACTGTACAGCAGTGTTGCTGTACAGTGTAGCAAGGAACACTCTACATTGGACAATGATGACCCGGATGACTGAGAACCTTCACAGACATCCTATTGATGGTTTTCTTTAGTCCTGACACTTTTTCTTTTTCCTCCACTTGTCAAATTTTTGCAAAATTTTAAGTAAACTCTGTATAACATGTTAAGAAATACAGAGTTTTCAGCTAGTAGCTCTTTGGGAATCTATATCTATAACAATTTATAACTATAGCAATTTTTAACTATAGCTAGTTATAAATAAAATATCTATAACTTGTATTAACTATTTTATGCCTGTGAAACTGTGTTATTTTTGGCCTTTTTCATTGATTCAACTTCAGAAGAAATTATATCATTTTGCGATGTGCTGCTGGTAACAAAAGTGCCTAAATATATAATTTAAAATTGGTTCTTTGCTAGCTTGTCTGTTATGTGTAGACATGACACTAGTTCATTCATTGAGTTAGGTGCCTTTTTATGCTTGATTGAGTCATAGGCCAGTGTTAAGTGGCTTAACAAACAAGCAAAAGCATCCCATTCATAATTGCTAGGTACAAGGACTGGATTGAAAATGAGTGAAAATTCAGCCAATATCCAAAGAAAATCACTGAAAGACCTTACAAAGCTTGAGGAACTCTTGCTCAACTACTTTAAAATTACAAGAAGGAAATAAAATAAAGAGAAATGAGGGCTCACTCTAGACTTTTGCACAGCACTCAACTTCAAGAACCACTACACACAAACAGCTTCAGGAAAGGGTCTACAACTATCTAATTTCTATTATCAATCATACCAAACAATCATGACCCAGAGACAATGTCGGAATCGTCTTATCTTGGCTGAGGAGAAAGATATTTCCGTTTTCAGCAGGATTTAGCACATGCACACAGTGCCAAAACTACTAACAAATAATTGGCTGACTATCTTGTCACTGTGCTTGATTGGTCAGCCACCTCACCTGACCTGAACCTCATAAAATATCTGTGGGGTATTGTCAAGAGGAAAATGAGAAACACCTGACCCCAAAATTTATACGAGCTGAATGCTGCTGTCAAAGCAACTTGATCTTCAAGAACACCTTAGCAAGCTGGTCCGCTGTATGTCACAACACAACATATGCAATAGTTTGTTTTCAAGGAGATCCAATCAAGTATTGAGTGTATAAATGAACACATTTTTCAGAGGTTTGATATTTTGTGTTGTAAATCCTTTTTTGATTGATATTCTTATAATTTGAGATAGAGATTTCTGATTTTCCTGAGATATAAGCTATAATCAAAATTGCTATCTTTTATCTAAGAATTAAAGCAACAAAGGCTTGAAATATTTCACTTAATGTGTGTTAGCAGTTGTTCAAAGTACTTTGCAATGTCTTTTCACATTCACACACAAGGGGTTTTACAATTTTGGGTTCAATGTCTTACCAAAGGACACTGAACCCTTACCGTGCTAGTAGTGGGCAAGCTACTTGGCGACCCCAAAGTTCTTACAAAATGAAATATTGTACTATTACAAATATTGTAAATTTTATGTCATGTATTCGAAAAATGTTCTTAGATTGTGTTTAATTAGTATTGAATTAACACGAGTATAGCACTGGTAGAGCTAAATCAATCTGGTACCATTTTTGAATCACTAGTTTGTACAATTTTTTATTTTCAAAAGTTTCAGAACTCAGTTGTGATGTCCCTTGAATAATTTGGGGAAATGTACTTTTTTCTTCTTTCACCTTATGTGCATGTATGTGCACATTGTCTTTTAATAAATTTATTTGTCTTTGTTTTTTTGGACAGGTACGTGAGTGGCTTTGTCTTACCTGCCAAATACAGAGAGCTCAAGGATCTTCTGAACTGCCAGGACCTCCCATGAAAAACCCCACACCTAACAAAATTTCCGGTCCTCAAAAACAGACACCATCAGCTGCTGAGCCTGTCAAAAAGGAAATATCAGCACCAGGTTCACCGCAGAAAATCCAGTCTAAATCAACAAAAGTGCCAGAAAAGGCAGAAGCTGCTAAAGGACCAGAGGCTCAAAAAAAAGGCACACCTGAGGCCCAGAGAGCATCAGGGTCTCCTAGGCCACACCAAACTAGTCAGACTGAACGCAAGCAAAGCAGTGCCACCTCAGCACCGCAGCAGCAGTCAGGAGGTTTATTTGGCTTTGGAGGTACTAAAATTGAAACTGCAAAGACAGAAGAATCAGTGACTGGAAAGATGTTTGGCTTTGGTTCGTCTATTTTTAGTTCTGCATCTAATTTGATAGCTTCTGCTGTTCAAGATGACGCTAAAACAACTCCACCGGTTTCTCCTAAAATGCAATCTTCCAAGGAGACCAAACCGCCTTCTATCCAAAAGTCAGAACAAGACAAGAAACAAGAACAACCTCAACAAGCAAAGGTTCATCCAGCTGGACAGGCAAAGGCAGAAAAACCCCTGCCAGTCACTCCAAAGACAGCAGCAACTTCCCACACTGCTCCTACTACAAGCCAATCCACTTGTCCTCTCTGTAAAATAGTGCTTAACATGGGCTTGAAGGATCCTCCCAACTACAACACATGCACTGAATGCAAAACCGTTGTCTGCAATCAATGCGGTTTTAACCCCATGCCAAACGTTAATGAGGTAAGAGGTGCAGTTTACTGAACTAAAATTAAAATGAAATGTATATCTTTATAATTTTGGAGTTTCGGAGGGTCAGTGTATTTATTTGCTGTAATATTTTACAGATTTCTCAGAAGTGTCTTTTACTTAGACCTCTGAGGCATGCTTAAGAATTAAGGTTGTTGAAGCTGTTAAGTTCCCTTTTTATGTTGTTTCATAGACTGGAGAGCTATTATCAAAGAACCATTACATGTTAGATGACATACAAATTTTTTGTCACATTTGAGGGTTTTTCACAAAGTTTTATGAACACAGAAGTTACCCGAGAAAGCTATTTTGTTTTTGTTTGTTTTCATGTGCAATCCTGTTGAACGTCTGATACTTTGACTAAGAGTCACACTGAAAATGCTGTTTGTCAGATCCTTTAATCATGCTGAGCAGGGGGAAGGCTCACACTCCTGCAAGCAGCAGTCTTTTCCATTAGACCTACATCTCTTTTCAAGTAAAAGGGAGTGGCATTTTATTTCTTGCAATAACGTTACCACTCCTATATGGTTATATAACAGAAACAAGAAATGAAAATGCTCAGTAATGCTTGAACAGTGTTGTTGCTTTTTCACATTCATACTGTGCAAGGTCCTGTTCTTGGATTTTGGACAAAGACATTTACTTTTAAAGGTGTTTTCAAAATACATCACTGCTCATAGTAACGCCTTTGAGGGTAAATGACAAAGTACCTACTGTGTCAGGTTGCCTATTGTGATACTGCCTTAAACTAAAATAATACTATCATTATTGCTCTCAGCATTTTAATTTGTAAGTTAAGCAAATAGTTATTGGCGATTAATCCTTCTTTAAGCTTTTGTTTTGCCGCACTATATTTAGTTGGAAACCAAATTTATTTGGATACAGTTAAAATATATTACATTGTCTCATGTAAATATTTGGTGCTACAAATAGCACCATAAAGTACTATCCCAATCTTAAGCTGATATTTGGACCAACACAGTTCTTGCTTACTGTAGTGATTTTTGCACATCTGTATTTATATGGTTCTTTTCTCTTTTTGTGTTTTTTTTCCATAAGACTGTTTTTAGGATTAATACATTTATAATGTATTTTATGCTGTTCTTTTAAGGGGAAGGAGTGGCTATGTCTAAACTGCCAGGTGAAACGGGCTGCTGGAGGAATTGAACCTCAAATTGATACATCTTTGGGCAAATCTTTCAAAAAGACTACTCCCGCACAGCCTACACCACAGAAGACTAATGCACCAGGCTCTCCCCAGAGAAAAGTACCAACATCAGCACCACAGCCAGCAAAGACTAAAGAACCAGACAGTCAAAAGGCAGTCAGCCCAGCTCCTGGTCAGACAGTATCTCAGGAGAGCAAGAAGACACAACCGCAGCAGATGAATCAAACTGCAGGAAAGCAGGAAAGCACCACTAAAACTGCACAGCAAGAGTCCGGAGGCCTCTTTGGTTTTGGTGGTGCTAAAACTCAGCCTGATACTGCAAAGCCTGCAGATTCAGTGACAGGGAAAATGTTTGGTTTTGGTTCCTCCATTTTCAACTCTGCATCTACTTTGATTACCACAGCTGTTCAAGATGAACCTAAAAGTACACCACCTGTTTCTCCCAAGATGTCTGCTGCAAAGGATTCTAAACCCCCCACTTCTAAATCTCCTCTTCCAGTCAAGAAGCTGGAAGAGGCCAAAAAAACAGAGGAACTACAGAAAGCCAAGGGCTCACCACCAGTACAGCCAAAAGCAGACAAGCCATCATCAGAGCAACCAAAGAAAGCATCAGCTTCACCAGTTGTTTCCAAGGCAGGCCAGTCTACCTGTCCTCTCTGTAAACTAGAACTTAATGTGGGCTCTAAAGATCCTCCCAACTATAATACTTGTACTGAGTGCAAAAACACTGTCTGCAACCAGTGTGGATTTAATCCTATGCCAAATGTTAAGGAGGTAAGTTAAGAAGAATTATGTAGAATATAACAATTTATTTGAACAATAACTGTGACATTATGTCTATTTTATTGTTGTCACTTTAAAATGTCTTAACATTAAAATGTATTCTGCAGCACTACTGATTGAATTTTTAAATATGTTTGCTCCATTATAGGTGAAGGAGTGGCTATGTCTCAACTGTCAGATGCAGAGAGCACTGGGAGCATCAGAACCTCCAGGAACTCCCATGATGAAAATACAGGCTTCACCAAGTAAAGTCACTGGACAAGACAGTGCCCTAAAGATGGAAACTCTCCCAGTGGATAAACTTCAAAAGAAAGACAATGTGACATCTGCTGAATCTAAATTAAAGGAGCCCTCTCCATCAAGCTCACCTCAGCGGAAAGTGCAAAAGCCAGGAGAACAGCTGGCAAAGACTGAAGATGTGAAAGGATCTGAAAGTCAGAGGCAAGCCAGTCCAGCTTCTGGTCAGAAAAATGCACAGCAAAGCTTGAAGACAGGTCCTCAGAAACCAACAGATCAGATAAATCAACCGGGATCTAAAAGGGGTAGTATAGCATCGATACAAGGGGAATCTGGATCGTTCTTTGGCTTTGGCAGTTCCACAACCCAACCTGATTCTGCAAAGACCCCTGAATCACTCGGTGGAAAAATGTTTGGCTTTGGTAGCTCCATCTTCAGTTCTGCATCAACTTTAATAAACTCAGCTGTCCAAGATGAATCCAAAAAGACACCTCCAGTGTCTCCTAAGATGTCTTCTGCAAGTGACTCCAAATCTCCCACTGTCAAGAAACCAGTACAGGAGAAAACATCAGAGCAACAACAAAAAGACAAAGGTTCACCATCAGTACAGCCAAAAGCAGACAAACCTCCTGCAGGGCCATCCAAGACAGCACCTGCATTGCCTGTCGTTTCTAAGACAGGCCAGTCAACTTGTCCTGTCTGTAAACTAGAACTCAATGTGGGTTCTAAAGACCCTCCCAACTACAACACCTGTACTGAGTGCAAAAACACTGTCTGCAACCAATGTGGATTTAATCCTATGCCAAATGTTAAGGAGGTAAGAAAAAAAAGAACAATCACCTATACATATTACATATATAAATGTTTGTCAATGAACTTCGTTTAATAATAACATATGCTATTGCATTAAAATTACCCTGATCTATATCTTAATAAAATTTTCCTTGCTTTAATATAGGGGAAGGTGTGGCTATGTCTCAACTGTCAGATGAAAAAACCAGCAGAGCAACCAGAAAAGCCACCGCAGAGCCAAAAGACAGGACCTCAGAAACCACCTGAACAGAGAAATCCAACTGAAATCAAAAAGAGTAGTATTACATCGACTACACAAGAGGAGTCTGGAGCTTTCTTTGGATTTGGCCGTTCCACACCTCCGTCAGATTCTACTAAGCCTGGTGAATCACGGGGTGGAAAAATGTTTGGCTTTGGTTCCTCCATCTTCAGTTCTGCTTCGACTTTAATAAACTCAGCTGTCCAAGATGAATCCAAAAAGACACCACCAGTTTCTCCTAAGATTCCTGTCTCAAAGGCTAGTGAATCACCATTTGTTCAGAAGCAGGAGCAGGAGAAGAAGCCTGTGCAAGTTCAAGAAGCCAAGACCTCTCCCCTAATACAAGCCAAAGTAGAGAAAGAGCCAGCTTCACCAGCTCTTCCAAAGGCAGGCCAATCTACCTGTCCACTCTGTAAGATGAAACTCAACTTTGGCTCAAAGGAACCGCCGAACTACAGCAAATGCACTGAATGCAAGAACACTGTGTGTAACCAGTGTGGATTCAATCCAGTGCCAAATGTGTCAGAGGTAAGAGAAGCTCTAATTACTCATTTTACTTTAATAAATCTTCAATAAAATACACGGCAAAAATTACATATATAGACCTGTAATTAAATTATTATTACAACATTAATTTATATGTTAATATTATTTTAAATGCTTCATATTTTAATAAAATATACTTTGTTTTTACAGGTAAAGGAATGGTTATGTCTGAACTGTCAGATGCAGAGAGCTCTTAGTGCAGCTGAACCCACAGGGCCTCCTGTGAAACATCTCCATGGAGATAAAAAAATGTCTCCATCTGCTGTACATCAGAAAGCAATAGTTACTGATCAAGTGGAAACTAAAAAGGAAATAAAATCAGATGCAGCTCCTAAGATGGAGACTCCAGGGGCTGACATACTTCAAAAGACACAGTCCACAGCAGTAGCACCTTCATCTAAGGAGGCTAAAGGACCCGAAAGTGAAAGACATCCTAGCCCAACTCCTGGTGAGAAAAAGCCTCTTGATATTTCAGTTGCATCAGGCCCTGAGAAACCAACTGACCAGGCAAGTCAACCTGGATTAAAACAGAGTAAGGTTACCACAGTCACACAAGAGGAGTCTGGAAACCCACTAGGCTTGGGTGGTAAAATCGTAACTGATACTTCAAAAACAACAGAATCCATCAGTGGAAAGATGTTTGGCTTTGGATCTTCCATTTTCAGCTCAGCATCCACTTTGATATCATCTGCAGTTCAAGACGAATCACGGACCACACCACCAAGCTCTCGAAAAATGTCTGCGCCAGCACAAGTCTCTCCGAAGATGTCTGCTGCGCCCAAGAGTTCTCCAAAAAGTACACCAACAGTTTCTCCCAAGATGTCACCAGCAAGGGAGCCCAAAACTCTTCCTCAGAAGCCAGAACAAAAGAAGAAACCAGATGAATCCCATCAGAGCAAAGATGATAAAGCTCCACCACAAGT
The DNA here is from genome assembly GCF_013358895.1 of Oreochromis aureus. NCBI lineage: Eukaryota > Metazoa > Chordata > Actinopteri > Cichliformes > Cichlidae > Oreochromis > Oreochromis aureus. The sequence goes on along the minus strand of NC_052948.1, from coordinate 10,109,675 downwards.
AGCAAAAGTGTCTCATATGGCTCCTAATGCAGGCCAGACAACATGTCCGCTGTGTAAGGCTGAGGTTAACATAGGCTCCAAGGACCCACCTAACTATAACACCTGCACTGAGTGCAAGAACATTGTCTGCAACCAATGTGGATTTAATCCCATGCCAATAGGAGAGGTAAGTACATGAATACAAGATTTAAAAAATATTGTCCCTTTTCCACATTGCCTGTAGTGTCAAAATAATCAAATACCACCATGCTGGCAGCAGTTATAGTCACAGGCATGTTTTTGTGGTCATCTGTGTGCATATCTGTGCATCTCAGACTTGAAAACATCTTAAACACTCCGTGTGATTTTTAAAAAAATTTGAGCCAAACACTAAACACTACTACTACTACTAGTTATCAAAAGTCAATGCCACTGTGAGCTGAAAATATGCCTTTTGTCAGAATTAATAAATCAGATGATAATTCTTATAAAATTTAATATAAATGGCTAATAGGATTAAAAGATATAGTGATGATGTCTTATAAAGAGAAGTTAAAACATTTTTCAAGCCATTATCCAATGCTCTATCTCAGGAGCAGAGGTAATATAATAATCCTATTTCACTTTTGGCCATATACTGTGCAGGTGACTTTATTCTTTGGTACCCGCCTTTTGAATTCATTCAATCATTAAAAGTTGCTTTTTAATGTAATTTATTTGTAGATGTGTCATCTGTGGTATTAAACTATATTTAAGTAGAGGTTTGATGAATTTGTTTTGATGCATAATGTATACATTTGATGATATAATCTGTAGTTATAAAGCATCACTTAACCAAGTGTCTATTATATTTTAGGTAAAAGAGTGGCTGTGTCTTAATTGTCAGACGAAAAGAGCAGTAGGAGCTTCTGAGCTTACTGGACCTCCGTCACTAAAGTCACAAATGTCACCCAATAAAGTTTCTTTACCTGCTACAGTCCAGTTGAAGGAATCTTCAAAATTGACTACTCCTCAAACAAAGGACAGTCCAGACACAGCTGAACAAAAGCAAACCTCAGAAGCAGTCTCCCCACAAAGAAAACAATCAACAGCATCTGTGAAACAGGCTAGCCCAGCACCTGAACGTAAAACATCAGAAGAAAAAGTGAAAACAGCTCCTGAAAAAGTCCCAGATCAGGTAACCCAACCTGGACGTAAACAAAGTAATGCCACAGCAGCAACACAGCAAGAGTCGGGAGGCTTCTTTGGCTTTGCTGGTCCTAAGCCTCAACCTGAAGCTGCAAAGTCTGCAGAGTCAGTGAGTGGAAAAATGTTAGGCTTTAGTTCTTCAATCTTCAGTTCTGCATCTACTTTGATAACCTCAGCTGTTCGGGACCAGCCAAAAACTACTCCACCAGTTTCACCTAAGATGTCTCCTGCAAGGGAAACCAAATCTCCCACTGTAAAGAAACCAGAACAGGAGACGAAATCTGATCAACCAGAGCAGGTAAAGGGTCCACCATCAATCCAGTCAAAAGCAGAAGTGATGAAGCTCCCTGCTTCCCAGAAGCTGGAGCAGCAGAAGTTAACTGAGCCATCCCTGCAGACCAAAACACCAGCATCAAGACAGGTGCCATCAGAAACTGCAAAGGCAGCAGCTTCCCAAGCAGCTGTCAAGCCAGATCAGTCTACCTGCCCACTCTGTAAGGTCAAACTTAACACTGGTTCCAAGGATCTGCCCAACTACAATATCTGCACTGAATGCAAAAACACTGTGTGCAACCAGTGTGGATTTAACCCTATGCCAGACGGAACTGGGGTAAGACTAAGAAGAAAACAAAGCATGTTATTATTGACACTTTGTATTTAACTAATATCAGCAGAGCTTATACTTTTGAAATGTTTCTTGTTGACCTAGATTTCAGGATTTCAAGGAATATTCATTTGGGATTAAGGAATATTAAATAATGAAAAAAATACTATGTATTACTAGATGTATTACAGCATTGGAAAAGTACACTAAAATAAAAATAACTAGTTTAATAATGATGAAACAATCAGTATTTATAAATAGATCACCTAATGTATCACCAGTATGTGTGTGTATATAATTTTTAATTTTATTTAATTTTGTTTCAGGCAAAGGAGTGGTTATGTCTTACCTGCCAGATGCAGCGGGCTCTAGGAGTAACAGAGCCTCCATCAGTAATTTCAGTGAACTCTCAGACACCTGCAAAACCCCAAAAGAAAGATGTCACCGGCCCAGCTGAACCTGAAAAGAAGGTGTCATCAGCACAGCAGTCACCTCAGAGGAAACTATCCGTAACGGCACAGCCTGCTACATCTGAGACTAATGTCAAGTCAGAGGTTCACAAACAGGCCAGCCCGGTTTCTTCTCAGAAAATACAACAGAAGCCCCAGAAAACATCAGCTCCTAACAAATCACCAGACCAAATCAGGCCTGAACGTAAGCTGAGTAATGCCACTCCACCACCACCAAAAGAATCGGGAGGCTTCCTTGGATTTGGCAGTGGTAAATCTCAACCTGATGCTGAAAAGCAGGCAGAGTCTGTGACAGGGAAAATGTTTGGCTTTGGTTCCTCTATTTTCAGTTCTGCATCCACTTTGATTACCTCATCTGTTCAGGACCAGCCTAAGACTCCACCAGTTTCTCCCAAGATATCCCCTGCAAAAGAGATCAAATCCCCTGCTACCAAGGAGAAAACCAAGGCTGAACAACCCCAGCTGATCCAGACACAACCATTAGTCTCAGCCAAAGTTGACAAGGCTCCATCAGAACCTCCAAAAACAGGTGACGCCTCCCAAACCACCGTCAAACAAGGCCCGTCCACCTGTCCACTTTGTAAGGCTGGGCTCAACATAGGGTCTAAGGATCTGCCTAACTACAATGTCTGTACTGAATGCAAGAAAACTGTCTGTAACCAGTGTGGATTTAACCCAACACCAAATGAAACAGAGGTAAATAAACCAAAAATGTAGTTATTAAAATGTATGTTATGTATAATATATATGTTATGTTTTCTTAACTGTGGTGATTTATGCTTTTATTTAAAAAATTTAGTTCTTAAAGACACACTTACTCAAAATAATATGCTTTTCCTTGTAGATGAAGGAGTGGTTGTGTCTGACTTGCCAGATGCAACGAGCCCTCACAGCAGCTGAATCAGTACAGCCTCCACTGATGAAACCTCAGGCATCACCCAGCAAAGCATCCACACCTGCGCAAAAAGATGTCTCTGAGACTAAAACGAAAGATATTATTCCCACACAAAAAACAGACGGATTAGAGAAAATTCAGAAAGAAAGTCCAAAACCAGAGGCTCCAGCAGAGAAAATGGATATCATACATCGAACTCCAGACATCGTTCCACCTGCAAAAGACACCCCAGCTACTGTTTCAGCTGAAGCAAAAGAGGAGAAAGTTAGTTCACTGCCTGCCAAGGATGTTCAAGCCATCACTGCACCTCCAAGCGAAGAAAGACAACTGCCTTCCCAAGGTGCACCTGTTACCACTGATGCTGAAACTTCAGCTAAGAAGAAAAGTGATCTCACACCAAGTTTTCCTCTACCTAAAGAAGATGCAGAAAAGGAAAAGGATAAAGTTGAAACACTTCAGAAAACAGCTGAACAACTGATTATATCCTCTGATCAAATACAGCAAAAACAACCCCTAAGCAAAGAATCACACCAAGTTGTTGCTCAGAAACCACAACTGGAAAAGAAGCAACCTCAGCCAGTCAAGGCTCCTCTATCAGAGCAGACAATAGTGGGTAAAACCCCAATAGAGTCTGCAAAACCAGAAGCTGCTCCCAAAGGGGCTCACTCTACTTGTCCACTTTGTAAAGCAGATCTCAACATGGACTCCAAAAATGTTCCAAACTACAACACCTGCACTGACTGCAAGACCACTGTGTGCAACAAGTGTGGATTTAGTCCTATGCCAAATGTAACAGAGGTAATTAAATGTTTTATCAATGTGGAATGCCTATTTAGACAGTTCTAGTATTGGTTTGAATTTGCTTGGGAGAGAGAAAGAGAGAGAGAGAGAGATTGACAGAACTCATGTGTGGGTTTTTTTTACAGGTAAAGGAATGGCTATGTCTCAACTGCCAGATGCAGAGAGCACTTGGAGCCTCTGAACCTCCAGGCCTACCGATGATAAAACCACAACCTTCACCAAGCAAAGAGGTCCCTGTCAGCACACAGAAGACAGACATCTTGACAGCTTCTCAGAAAGATGTTTCTAAGCCAGATGTACCCAAAGGTGACCTTGTTAGCATTCCTGCAGCCAAAGAAACTGTTTCCCCTGTCAATATTGACCTAACTAAGGAGGTTGCTCCAAAAGCTGCTTCACTGCCTGATAAAACTATTTCATCCACTATCATAAAGACTGATGTTTCGCAAAAGCCTTCTGCAGAGACTCCCAAGGGACAGCCAGGCACACCCCAGCAACAAACTCCAAAAATTCAGCCTGCCGCTCCCCCTGATTCAAAGACAGAAAAGGCACCCCTTCAACAGCCTCCAAAAGCTGCAGCTTCTTTAGCTAAGTCTCCTCTTCCATCAGACCAAGAAGCAAGAAAGCCACCCCCACAACAGCCTCCAAAAGCTGCAGCTTCTTTAGCTAAGTCTGCTCTTCCATCAGACCAAGAAGCAAGAAAGCCACCCCCACAACAGCCTCCAAAAGCTGCATCTTCTTTAGCTAAGTCTGCTCTTCCTTCAGAACAAGAAGCAAGAAAGCCACCCCCACAACAGCCTCCAAAAGCTGCGACCCCTCCAGCTAAATCTGCTCCATCACCTGTTCAGCCTGCAAAACAGGAATCAGGAGGCTTTTTTGGTTTTGGCAGTTCTAAAACACAGCCTGCTGCTGGAAAATCTGCTGAGTCAGTGACAGGAAAGATGTTTGGCTTTGGGTCATCGTTCTTAAGCTCTGCATCCAATTTAATAACATCAGCTGTTCAAGATGAGCCTAAAGCTACACCACCAACGCCACGTAAAATGTCCACCACAGCCAGTGTCACTCCTAAAACTACACCACCAACACCACGTAAAATGTCCACCACAGCCAGTGTCACTCCTAAAACTACACCACCAACACCACGTAAAATGTCCACCACAGCCAGTGTCATTCCTAAAACTACACCACCAACACCACGTAAAATGTCCACCACAGCCAGTGTCACTCCTAAAACTACACCACCAGCCTCTCCTAAAACATTACCTGCAAAGGACACCAAACCACCGCCTGTCCAGAAAACGGAGGAGACGAAAACAGAGAAACCACAGCAGGATAAGACTCCTTCAGCAGTTCAAGCCAAAGTGGACAAAGCTCCATCAGAGCCCCCCAAGGTGCCAATAGACACCCAAGGTGCTTCAAAAGCAGATCAGTCTGTCTGCCCACTCTGTAAGGTGAAACTTACAGTGGGCTCCACAGATCCTCCTAACTTCAACACTTGCACAGAATGCAAGACAACTGTCTGCAATCAGTGTGGCTTTAATCCAGTACCAGATGATTCAAAGGTATGCAACTTTCCATTTATGGTTGCCCTTTTTGTAGTTTTCATATTTTTGTTATTGTGGGTCCGGTAGACCTACTAAATCAAGTATTACTTGATTTACAAAACAATCCAGCCATAACAGCTTTATTAAATATTTAACTGATGTTAATCTAAATTTAATCTAAATCTAAAGACTTAATCTAAATTATTGGTAATAAATTGCCTGAATTGGCTTAATTTTTGCCATTTATCTCCAGTAAAATGCACAAATTATAGGAAGAATTTGAACACCAAATTTGAGAAATAATTTGTTAAAATATAAATGTTTTATATTTCAAGTGACATCAAAAACATGTTGCATACCCCAATTTGAGACCGTAACTTTTGAAACTTACATTTGGAGAAGAACTGTCAGATTGAGTTGATAAAAGCTACGCTACTGTGAGTCAAAAATTTTAAAAAGTAACAAAGCTGGGCATTATAGAAAAGCTTTTAAACCAATACAGGAGCTCTCACAGTTCCTATTGTTTGAAAAAAAAGTTTGCCTCTGATTTTTTTTATAGTTATGCCTTATTAAAATTACATTAAAAATAAAATAAAAACTACATTACACTGGTAAAACAGTTTGAGAAATTAAACACATTTTATTTTACAATGATCATGATTTGTTTGTATGAATGAATCCCCTTTGAATATATGCATGTTACATTAGTAACCTTGATAGCACTGGATATTCTTTGTGCTTTAAAATCATTGCGCCTTCATGTGATTTAAGAACACTGTTGTTTTTTTTTTATTTGACTGTGATTTATGCTTTCATTTACACTTTTTCCAGGAAAAGGAATGGCTTTGTTTAAACTGCCAGATGCAGAGAGCCCTTGGAGTATCTGAAGCCATTGAACCTACTGTAGTGAAACCCCAGCCCATGCCAAGCAAGGTTTCTACACCTCCTCGCTCTGAACAGAAGGACACACCGACATTAGTCCAGAAGGAGAAACCTGCAGAGTATGCAGATGTCCAAAAAGAGGCTACTCAAATAGTTCAACCCAAAAAAGAAATTCTCAAAGGTGAGGCTCCAGTGCCAGCTGCAGTCCAAAGGATGGACAAAGCACAGCAAGATTCTGTGGAAAAGGCACAAGGACATGCTCGGGATGTGGCTAGCCAGCCAAAGCTTGTGGAAAAACCTCCACAAGGACAGATTTCACAACCTACAAAGCCAGAAGTAAAGTCAGGTCTTGCAAAACAAGAAGCTGACAAACTACCACAACAGCCATCAAAACCATTGACCCAGTCTCCCAAGCCTGCCCCACCACCAGCTCAACCAGCGAAACAGGAGTCTGGTGGTTTCTTTGGCTTTGGTGCCCCTAAACCTACTGCTCCAAAGCCTGCTGAGTCAGTGACCGGGAAGATGTTTGGTTTTGGTTCATCAATTTTAAGTTCTGCATCTACATTGATAACCTCGGCAGTTCAGGATGAACCTAAAGTTACACCACCTACTTCACGCAAGATGTCCACTACAACAAGTGTCAGCCCTAAACCTACACCTCCGGTTTCTCCTAAGATGCCCCTAGCAAAGGATAGTAAACCACTGGCAACAAAGACATCAGAGCCACTTCAACAGGCCAAAGCTACTCCATTAGCACAGGACAAAGTGCTTCAGGTTGCTCCTAAAGAAGGTCTGTCAACCTGTCTGCTCTGTAAGGTCAAACTCAATGTGGGAACGAAGGAGCCACCCAATTACAACACCTGTACTGAATGCAAGAACATTGTCTGCAATCTTTGTGGATTTAACCCCATGCCTCATACAGCAGTGGTAAGTACAAAAATACTCTTGAATACACATATTAATGTTTCAGTTACAATTTACAGAAAAAAATTGAGGTTTGTTGTCAGCTGATATGCCTTGTGTTCAACTGGCAGGAGTGATAATTATCATGATCATGTCTTTTTGCGTTAATGTGACAAAAGCACCTTATTTTAATATTCAGTGTTTCCATTGGGGAGCCAAACATGAGTAAGAGCACCACAGTGATAGTGAAGTGGCCATGTTGCTCCATTTGCACACTTTTCAATATAATTTATTACAGTGGCTTCTTATTTGATATAAAACAAATGGTTCCAGTACAAAAGTTTTGGTGAGGCACATTGTTGGCTTTCATGTAAAAGTTGCGTAAAATCTAAGAACTCTCACTTTTTGGCAATGCATCTGAGACACCTGAGCATGTTAAAGGCGTTATAAGTGTTTGGTAGTCCTAATGCTGTGATTTATCAGTACAGTAAGTTCGTATTCCTTACTACACTTTCTGTTTATGTGGTGTTTCTTGTGCTATTAAATATTGGTTTGGAGTGTTCAGGCTGCACCAACATCTTTTAGCACATTTTTACTCTGAGCAATATTCCTTTCTGCTGTAAAGGGTGGAAAAACTAAGAGACTGACTGTCATAAAGCCTTTTATTCCTTCTGAAAATAGAGCACACCCGAGGCAGCATTTTGCTCTGTTGTTTGATTTTCTTGACAAAGAAAATAAAATACAAGTGTAGTAGAATATTAGATGAAAGTGCCACAGCAGCTAGAATTTAATGAGAACTTCAATTTATATGTATTTTCAGACTGCTGTCTGTGTCCATTCAGTTTATTATGTCTTAGTGTTTGGAATACTTACCATGTAAAACAAAGCATACTAAAACTACACTCTGTCTAACTGCTGTGGCTCTCTCTCCACGGAAGATGCCAGGGTTATTACATAACTGCTCATGAGGAGAGTGCTTCAGCTGGCCGGGAGCACTGAAAATGTATTAAAGTGATTGACGGTTGTGCAACCGCATTAGCGAGATGGGATCTACTGCCATAGGAGACCAGGGTCCAGGGAATCTCCAACCCCCATGAGAGATTTGAGATGGCAAAGCCCTGTGATATGCCAATAAGTAGAGTTGAAACAGATTAAGTCCAGCAAAACACAGTGCAGTACATCAGAAGAGCAGACATTTCTTATCAGGCCATCTGCTCTCACACGCAGCCGTGGCTCCATGTAATTCAACAATTTCCTCTTCATTTTGGTGACATGAATATACACGTGTACCTGCTTTGTGACTTACCCACACACATCCAACGTGTAGCTGAATGAAATGTGCAGTGCTGTCTACTCTTTCTTTGTGAAATCCTAGACTTTACTATAATTTAAGTGAACAAATACCACGCCACTTTTTTTAATCTCCTGAGATGTGGATTTAAGAGTTGATGCTGTAATTTGTTCTGGCACACTCAGATCTGAATCTTTTTTTTCTTTCATTTTCCCAGTGACAGATAACCTAGAATGACATGTGCCATTTATGCAATTGACACTTGTCACTTTTTTCGTTGACACAACAAAATGGTAATAACCTGGAGCTTGAATTTGGATTGTGTTCCGGGAGCTGGGGGGGTGAGTCAGAGTTTGCTGCTGTGGGTGTACAATGCACATCCTTTCTTCCAAATATGTGATGAAAACAGAAAAAGCTTCAGTATGACTGGATAGGATGATAGGATGCCATATTTGCTGCTGTCCTATGACCTGCTTTGTCCAAAACGGGTGTGCTCACCAGTTTACTATCTGGGGTTTTTTAGCCCCCTTTTAAAATATCAAAAGGTAATGTTTGGAAGAAGAGGAGGCAAAGTGAGTGCTATCAGCAAGTCTATTCATTTTTTTCCGTTTGCCTGTTCTGCTTCAGCTGATGCCATCAAAAGCCTGGGAGTGACTGTTGTCTGATAAGTAGGGCACACGTGTGCTGTGCTTTGCTAGCTAAAGCTTAGAGTGTGACAGCTGTGACAGTATGAATGATGATTCCTCTATTTTCTGTGTTACCACTGGTTTAAAATAGAATATTTGTTCAGCTTTTCCAGTACAAAAGCCCAACATTATTACTGTCCATTTAAATTGGTTTACTATGAGATCCAGTAGTTGCCTCAAGGTACGACAGTAATGTCAAGGTACAGAGGAGTACCTTGACATTGCTATGTTAAATTGCTACATTTCAGCTAATAGGAAGAAAAAAATAAATCATTCTAGAAAGAGCTGTGTGATATATAGCTATTTTTGCATGATTTCCTAATTTTATGGTGTTAAAAAGTAATCAGTCGGCAGGCTACTTAATGTTTTTTAAATTATTATTTTTTGGGGGGTAGTTCAATATTATGTCAGCATAACTTCATGTATGAAAATCTCACATGCATAAGCTTAACGATGCGGTCCAGCATTAAAGAGGTGACAACAAGAAGTCTGTAAACACTGAAGCTGTTGAATGTTCTTTAAAAATTTCCCAGTTTAAATTCATGAAAGTTGAAGCAATGGAAATTAGTCACAAGATCCAGCATCTATCAAAGAAGGCCACCGTTGGAGTGCATGTGCCACCCTTGGCAACCATCAAAAAATGGTTTTCACTTAAATTTGAACTTAAATGGAAATTTAAACTTCTGGAGGTGTGATGGCTGTTTCTGGTTTATGTCAGGTGTCGAGAGTAATCGCTGGTGGGCGTATTGAATTAGTCACTGAATGTCACATTGCAAAGTAAATGCATCTCAGTTGCTCTTTCACATTTCTTTTGCATTTCACTGACAATCAGAAGACCAACTATTAGAAAAAAACATCCACCAACTCTATAAAAGACAGTGAGCAGCCATGATATGTTAGAGCAGGTAAACTGATGATGTTTACTATTGTGTTAGTTGGTATCTTATTCACTAACACACAGTGAAACAGAGAGCAGATGTAATTATTTATTTTTTTTTGCTCTGGCTTGCAAATTATAGGGAAGGACTTGCACTAAAGTTGTAAAAGTAGCTATGAAAACACTGAACAGGAAAGGCTTGGCTTACAAAACACAGAGGGAGTTTAACTCCTTGGTGCTATGTTAGAAAGCAGATACTCAAAATTGTACTTACATAACCTGTTATTACTTCATTTTACAGAGTTAGTTTAGAGTTAGTTAATAAATAAAAATTGTATTAATGCTTAAAGTATCTAAATATAAATATAGAAATGAATAATAAGTAACATGAATGAAATGCTTGTAAATTCCACATCATCTCAAGATGCGTTCTCTGTCCTGAACTGTCAGTGATTAGGGGTTATATGTTAATATATGATCATTTCTAAGAGCTTCTTTAGTTCAGATGCTTTAATTCTTTTCTATAAACAAGAATCATAGAAAATATATTTGGAATTCGGAAACACTGATGTTTCTGTATCAGTAATTCTGTGCTTGCATTTATTCATTGCTTTAAAAAATATTATTCTATTCATCTATTTGTGTTTGTAGCTTATAGCTTTAGTTTGTAACATTTCCTTCTAATGCTGGCACACCCTCTTACCACTGGTCCCACAACAGTCTTCATCCCCACTGCACTCTGCCATCCAATGAAACTTTGCTGATGCACCAGTTGTCACAATGGAAAAAGCATGGGCATATTTCATTGTCTTTAGAGTGAGTCACTGTGCTTATTACAGATTAGTAGGTCAACATTCTGTATTATCAGAGGGCGTGATTTATGAGAAGCCCTGCTCTGTGGGGGTTGCTGGAAGCCAAGTATATTAGCAAGCTATAGCCTTTGCTAAAGGTGCTTGCCAGAAAATCAATAAGAACCTTACTAGATCCAACACATCAGCAGGAAAGCACAGAAGAAAGGCCGAGAAATAGTGAGTCCTTGAATCTAGCTATGTTAAGATAAATTTCAGCACCACCACGATAAGTTATGATAGGTGTCTAAGAAGTGACAAATAATATTCATTATTAAAACAATATTAAAAAATTGTTTCATTCGTCTAAAAATGCAAGACTGAAACATTTTTGGTCTTTGGAGCAGTTTGATTAATGTTTCTTTGCTGAATCAGTCACCTCTCATCCCCAACACTACCACAGACTAACAGTACTGAGGATCCATTGAGAGTTATCAGAAGAGATCTGGCAAATGTTTTTATTTAACATACATAAATAACAGTAAAAGTATTTTAACATCTCACATTTTGAATGATATATATAATTTATTTATCTTTTTGTTTAAATGATTTGAACAGGGAAATGATTTCGTAAGCTCAGCAGATCTAGCTTAATGCAGCATACCTGTGTGTCAAGAGCCTATTTTCCTTGCTGCTGTCATTGTCAAGGTCTGATAATCCAGCTCAGAGGCTAATCGTGTGGAGCAGTCTCTCCCACAGCTCTCTGCTATAAGCTCCTGCTCTTTGCTCATAAAATAGATTTAATTAAACAAAAGAACGATGGCGACTTTCCAAGCCCTGTGGCTCTGATGCATGGCTCTGAAGCCGTGACTGGCGCTAGTGGGGGATGTAAAGGGATAGGGTCTTTTTTGTTGACGGAAGTGCTTTTTTTTCTGCCTTGCTGTCAGATTTTGCATTAGGAGGTTAAATGACTTATCAGATTCTAGACTGGTGCAATGAGGGGTGCACTTGTTTATCACAGCTGCCTTGTCCACCATTTAACACGCAATGCAAAATTGAGTTGCTTTGTTCACATTCTTCCTGCAATTTCTCAGTACATGCATTCATCACTTTGGTTGAAAAAGATCAATTAATACGATTCAGACCAGTGTAATACTATTACCTGAAGATGGCGTGAACCATATTAGATTGTCGGCAAGTAGCTTTGTCACAACCTCTGTGTTGTGAATATGTTTTAATTTCAGTTTGCAGTTATTTTCACTAAAGACAATCCACAAAGGGTAACTAATAAATTGATGCTGACTAATACAATATCAGAAATATTACAACTGTAAACATCTCCTGTAATCAGTGATTGTAAAATGTATCTGATTTTATATCCATCTTCAAACTAAAGTTAAGATTGCTTATGACTACTTGCGATTTCATCTCCTTGAAAATGACAAATGGCACAGGTATTTATACACAGGAAAAATTGTATTCATTTTAGTATACATTAGTTATAAAGATAATCAGCTGCCTCCCATCAGACCATATTGTAATGGGTCTACAAGATGATCAAACAAACAGGAAGAGCGGAAGTTTATGATTATTAATTTATCCTCTGAATGGCCTTGGTAGTGACATGAATTTGCTGATTAGCATGCACAGGCAAGAAGAGCATCTTCCACCTTAGCTGTGATTACATCTTGTAAGCAAGACAGGGAAGGATGTGGAGCATGGAAGGACGTGTTGGGATTATATTAGAATACTTGAACTAACCCTAACCTTTAGACTTAAAAGGTTTTTCCGCAGATATTATATATTCTTGATGAATTGTTCTCAGCAAAATGTGGGTTTTAGATGAACCGAGTGGTAGTTAGTGTTTGATCAACTTCAAAGGTAAACATCACTGATGCTGAACTCGCATCAGATCACACGAAACTGAGACTCAAATCATTTTGTGTTTAACACAATTATCAGCATCATACACTCTGCTGATGAGGTATTATTTGTTACTGTTGGTAACAAATAGGATTATCATCCTCCTGACTGAATCACGACTCACTGAACAAAAACATCTCACTGTCAGGCAAACTGAATGCATCAGTATCAGATTTTCCTCTAAGTCTAGCATTTTTTCCCCATTTTTTATGGCGTTATTTAGCAAAGATTATGTTAATGTGTTCTCACTGGCTGTAATTTTGTTTTCAATTAATATTTCTCAGTTAGAAACAAAACACGCTAATGCAGCTTATCATATTCATCTTGCAGTGTTACTGCTGCCTACACTTTCTGAATATAAACACTTCCTTGCATGCTCTATTTGCAGTAGATGTACGCTATCAGTCTTCAGTGGTAGATCTGCAAATTTACAAGCAATAATTATACAATTTAGTAGAACAAAATATACAAACAAGAGGGGTAATTTAAAAGCTCAGTTTCACAAGTAAAATGAAAGAGAAAAAACCAAAGTAACTGTGTTACTAGTTTATGAATTACATGGGCATTATTATGGATATATGACCACTATATTAGCATAATTATGATATCCTAAATGTATATACACTAAACAGTATATGTAGTATGGGTCTAATACATTAAACCATGGATGAAGCAATTAAAACTTTGTGGTGTTTCACAGGATATGTGTGTCTTATAAACTCCCCCTCTGTCCTATATGAGAGCAGCTCTCCCTGGCTCTGCAGAGGCAGGCGCATTGCTGTGATTTGGTTTGCTAGGTTGCTAGTACAGACACAGTGCTTAATGTATTGACAGCTTATGGCTTTTGTCCTCTTTCACTGTCTATTAATGGAGCTTAGATGTGATAGGAAATGTCTTCAGAGGAGTACATTTTGAAGTAATAGCATTCCTTATAAAAAGAGATTAGCTTTTTTGCAAGGTAAGCATTCTATTGCTTTTTCATGTGTAATGTAAGGTCTACTGTAATAGTACTGAGCATGTTTATATTATTTTATTAAGAGGTTTAAAAATCTATGTCTGTTTTTTCAGCATCAATAGCTGATTACTGAATTTAGATCACTTAGAGTGCTATGGTATTACTCAGCATCCAAAACTGTATTGTATTGACTATAATATTTGTCTATGTGAAAACCATCAGGAATTATCATGTCTTAGTCTAAAACACATAATTTGGAACTTTTATTACTTGCAAACGTACTTAACAGGAAAAAGTCTAGACATCACACATCTGAGTTCTTAAAGTAATTTTGGTTTTTGTTGTTTTGTGCCTGTTGTTTTTATTCATTGTTTTTCTTTGTTTTTGCTTTTCCTTTTCAGTAAAGACATAAAGCAGCGTCATTCAAGTAATTTGGCACTATTTTCAGCAAATTGTCTTTCTGAAAGCAGTTTAAAAAGAAATAAAGTCTGAGGCGAGGCTTTTATAAAATGAGATTGATACTGATTTAACTTACATAAGCCCTTCTTTTTCTTTAATAGCTCCACTTTGTATGAAAAATAACCTTTCTGTCTAATTCAGCCTGGTCAGGTTACTTTTGACCGTGGACTTTTTTTTTTTTTGAATGTGTATGGATGAAATGACATATAAAACACAAGATTCTGTGTCGTCATAACAGAAAACAGAAAAATGCATGCACAAAAAAACTGAGTTCTGCACACAGTGGGGTAATTTACTGTGATCTTAATGCAGGATTTTAATGAGCACCTGACATGTAACAAAGTTGGATTATCATGAGTTATCAAGTTTAGTGTTGTCAGTGCTCAGATTTTGTCTGTTGTCATTTGAGCCGATATAATTCCCTTTCTTAAACAGTGAAGGCAATGGGCTAATAATTAGTTAGGCACAGTTATTTATATTACAGAATAGATATCCTTTTTTGTGTAATGTCTCAATGGGCTAGCCAAACAATTACTCAACAATTCCTTTGTTCTGCTAGTTTGGTTTTAGAGCGCTGTTTTTCTGTGGCCTTGGTACACACGTGGAGACATCCCAGCTAAATACCAAGTACTAATTTAGTCATAAATTCCACACAGTTTCATTTTAATTATTACTAATAATTCAAGGTATAATACTTTATTTAAGTAGGCTCTAATTCAAGATTTGAAATCATTATGCAGGGCCATCCATTTACATATCATCAGGTACTAGTCCAGAAGCTAAATAAAAAGCACTGGTGTGAAGCATGACAAAGAAGCTAATTCATTCATGACTTTACAACTCTGGCATAATGCTTCAGTTATCTTTTTGAACAAATAAATTACTTGGATAAGGACCATAATTAGCCTGATTACAGTAGCTCTCAGTTGGTATTGTGACTTTTTATCTTAATGTGTTTCCTAATTATGTTGTGTTTGCTTGATTACAGAAGGAATGGCTGTGTTTAAACTGCCAAACTCAGAGGGCTTTGTCAGGACAACTGGGAGACTCAGGAAAAATGCCTCAACCTTCACCTGCACCTGCCAAGTCAGAGACCCAGGCCACACCAGTAACCACAAAGGCAGAGCCCAAAACCACCTCAACAAAGTCAGAGACCACACCTGGACCCACAAAATCACAACCCACTCCCGTGCCTGTTGAGACAGCACCAACAGTTTTAGCCATAAAGGCAAATTTAGAATCAACATCTGTCAAAATGGAAACAACGCTTACAGCACCGTCTACACATATTGAGGTTGAGACGACACCTTTATCCACCAAAGAAGAGGTTTTAAAGCAACCTTTGACAGAGGTAACACCAACAATTGACGTTCTAGATATGTATGTTACCAAGAAAGAAGAGGTACCAAAAACAGATTTCAGCACGACAAAATTACGCAAAACTGAAGAGTCTAAAACTGATCTTCATGAAGTTGAATTTGAAGCAGGAGTAGCTGAACCTTCTTCATTTCCAGTTCCTGATGCTTCAGTAGTCTCTGCGCCCCCTGTCACTCCAGAGGTTGCAGTGGCTCAAGTTATTCCAGAGGCTCAGACAAAACAAGACCTGTCTGTTGCAGAGAGGATTATTAAGGTGGTAGACACTGATGATCGCACCATCCTGACAGACTCATCAAAATCTTTGCAGCAAATTATGGTGCAACCAGAGTCAAAAGAACAGCAGCAGGTGGTTATGGAAGGAGATGCAGTTACAGCAACTGACAGCAAAGAATTTACTGATGGCTCCGCTGAAAAAATTACCAACATCATCTCAACCATTAAATCGCAACCAGTCTCTCCAAAAAGAAAAGTAAGAGTTTATCCTGTTTATTGAAAAAAAATAAAATCTAGATTATCTAAAAGAGATAAAAAAATAAAACAAAGAGGTTTTCTCTCTGTTCTTTAGTCTTGGCCTGTATAAGATTAGATGTCTTTTTATATTCAAAGCACATCAGATTCTAAACTCTTGTTTTGCTAATCTTGAAAACTTTGTCTTTCATCTTTCAAATTATAAGAATTTTAAAGTTGTTCACATCAGTGATGGCATTTTTGTGAGTATATGGAGTAATATGGAAATTTGTACATTACAGCTCCATTTGGTAACACTGATTAACTCAAAAGGCCAGAATCTTGTTAAGCTTGTTGGTCTGTCTTCTGCAGTAAGTTAGCTCATGACAGATCTTGGGTTCCACAGCATTAAGAGTCAGCTTCATTTATTAAAGAAATGTAATCACAGACACACTGATATGTCTTCCTTTTGATATTTTTAGGATGAAGATGAAGACAAAGTAGAGTTCAGTAAGAACCGAAAAGACTCTCTTTCCACTGCGGAGGTTCCTATAGATGTCCCTGTAACAGCTACTAAGCTCGAATCCAAACCAGAGGGTCATGATGAGGAGCAACCTCAGATTTTACCCATATTACATGAATTGAACGATGAAATAGTGAGTGGTGCAAGCAAAGATGGTAGAGATTCTTCTATACCAGCAAAGGAGGAGATTGATGCTAAAAGAAGGCGCCTGAGTTTCCAAGCAATGGATGAGAGCAGTGAAAGTGAGCTCACACCCTCACCATCACCTACAGTCCAGAGGAGGAGACTAAAGGTGAGCAATATTTCATCCAGCAGTGAGGACATCAAAACTGAGAGTGCTGACTCCTCTGTGGAAGACGAAGAGTTCATCCGCAAGCAGATAATGGGTATGGGTGATGAAGAAGAAATGTCTGTATCAGATGATGAGAAAGAAAAGAATTTGGAGAATGTACAAGCTATAAAGGATACTGACCTTGATAATACATCGGTGACAGTCCAACCACTTTCTAGAAAAGGTAGCACAGATAATGAAGACAGCCCAGCCAGGAACAAAGCAGTCCCAAAAACTGACAGCATGACTGATCAAAGTGTGCCTGAAACATTGCCCAGAACTACTTTCAAGAAAGCAATTCCAGTCACGAGACAAAGACAAAGCACAGATGAAGAAGTAGAAAGCATCACAGAATCTGTGTCAAAGGGTTCATCTAGTGTTCAAGCATCCAGCTTTACTCCAGAATCTTCACCTACATCAGCCTCCTCCCTGGAAGAGGATAGCGATAGCAGCCCTAGTCGCAGGAAACCCAGTGGAGACAAACAGTATCGCAAAGGTAAGCACAGGCAACCAACTCAGCCTCTTCCTACCATTGAAGACTCCTCTGAGGAAGAGAAGATGGGGCCCCATGGACAACTATTGTCCCCACATAAAGATTCTTCCTCCACAGAGGATCTGAAAGAAATCACAGTTATAAAAGAAACTCATAGAACATCTGGCTCTGAGTATTCTGCCAGTATAGAATCAGAATCAGAGGCCACTCAAGCTGTACAGAGAGGACGTAAACCTTCACCAACAGTCATACCATATACCCCTTCTGATCCATTTATAGAAAAGGACAGTGTGACAAAATCATTAAAGAGTGCAGAAGAAGCATATGAGGAAATTATTCAGAAGACAAAAGCTATTCCAGGAGACAGTCCACCTGATATTGAGCCACTCTATGGGGGGATGGCAATAGAGGACTATCTTTATGAATCCTTAGTTGAGGAACCTGAAATTAAAATGGGTGAATCTCAGGAAGAACCCAAAAATGATACTGGCTCTGATTCGCTCAAAAAACTCAGGTCTCCTGAGGAGGTTTATGAGGAGATGATGCAAAAGAAGAGAGAGTTGATGATGATAGAGCATGAATTTCAACAGGCACAAAATGCCATGGAATCTTCTGCCTCAAGCGCTTCACAGTTCACTTGCCCTCCCTCATTTGCTGAAACTTGTGTAGTGACTATAGAAGAGACATACCCAACTGAAAAACTTGAAATGCTTCTTATAGAAACCGAAACTTTAAGTGACATGTCAGTAAAGAAAAAGAAGCGACCAGCCCCTCCACGCCCTTCTGAGCCCCCAAAGCGTCCTGACATAACTGTTGTCCCTAGTACTCCTAGTGCGGCCATAACTTTTGTTAGGCCTATGATTCAACAAGATCCTGCATTAAGGAAAGCATTGTTCCCTATACCAGACCTCAAGATTACTCAGTGTTCATCTGGGGAAGAAGAGGATGACAGTTTTGCAGATGACTATGGCATTGGTATTTCCTCTGACATTACTCCCAGTGATGACTCTGAGACTAAAGAAGAACCATGCATAAGCCCATCTTTGTCTGAAACTGTTGAGATGGATCCTATATGTGTAGTCTGTGAAATTCCAGAGCCAAAACCTATTCCAACTCCAATATCAGCTCCAGAACTGACTACAACACCTTCTCCTGTATCACCAGTGTCACCTCCGACCTCACCAGCTAGTCCAGATTCCAGTTTGGCCTCTAATGCTACATCTTCATCTCCATTCCAGGCTCAAACACCTCTTTCATCAGATTCAACTCCACTGTCTACACCAACACCTTCTGCTTCATTTAAAACACAATCACCTCCAGAGATCTCCTCACCACTGCCTGCCACAGATGCAGGAGTACAATCTAATGAAAACTCAGTCTCTTCTTCTCCAGTCACAGTTATAGTTACAATACCAGATGTTGTGTCTGATCCATCCAAAGCGCAAACAGCTACAGCCATTCAAGTTCAGACTTCTACAGTAGAAGCCATAACTACACCCCTAATGGGGATGTCTTCCATTTCACCTGTTGTGGTACAAATGCCAGACTTGGTTTCATCTCCATCTCAGGTGCCTGACAACATTCCAGCTATTTCACAGGTCTCAGCACCAAGTCCAGCACCTTCTGTTGTCTCCATTCATCCTACAACCCTAGTAGCAGCCCAACCTGTTGCAGTCTCGGCTCCAACATCTCCCATTCTTTCCACTTCTGTCACTCTAGTTTCATGTCCTGAACCAGTCATAGTACAGATGCCTGACCTGGTTTCAACCACAGCTCCCATACCAACACATCCCCCATTACCAGTCTCAGCACTTGTTACTACCCCAGCTCAAGCTGAAACTAAAATGGTACACTCAGTCCCTGTACAATCAGCCATCCCATCAGTGAGTCCAGTGGTAGTCCCACCTCTGGCTCAAACTGCCCAGATGCCTTCAGCAGCAACAGCTTCAACTACTATAGTCAAAAAGAAGGTCCCGCCTCCTCCTCCCCCTCGATCTACTTCGGTATCATTACCTGAAACTAATACAGATGTTCCTTTCGTAAAACCTGTTGAGCATGTCATCCGGACTACATCAGCTATGGGAACCACAGCTGTTGGACAGCCAATGCAGTCTGTTGTTGTGGATATCCAACCAAGAATGGAAGCCATGAAATCAGATGGTGGAGTTGTACCTCAGTTAGTAACACCAAATAGACAGGGGCATGTAGTTATCATTGTCCCCAGTGTAGAGAACAAAGCTTTGATTGAACAAGCCAGAAACCAAGATATACCTAGCACAGGGCCAATATCTTACACTGCTTCTGCTCCATATGGTAGTCAAGTAGCCCCACATTCTGCTTCAGATGTGTGCAGTACAGATATATCTTCACTTCCTACTAAGGTGGCAACAGTGCAGGAAGTTGAAGCTCCACCCATTTCACCTAAAGTTATAGACACAGTAGAAGTACCCATTTCTAGTCCAACACCTCCATCCACTTTACCCAAACCAACTGTTCCAAAGCAATTAGTTCCCACTCCAGTGACAACTACTAAAGTATATTTCACACCAGTTTCTTCTGCAGCTTCTACTCCTAGTCAAACTACCAAGCCTCCTCCACCCATACCACCTAAACCTGTATCAATTCCAGCTGGACTGGTTTTCAGTCATAAACCAGGAGAGAGTGTCAAGCCACCTCCTCCTGTAGCTCCCAAAGCAGCAACCCTCCCCAGGACAAAAGAACCTCCAAAGGCTCTATCACTTAGCCTGACACGACCTGTGGAGTCTAAGTTGGGTGCAACATCTCCTAAATCACCTGTATCTCCTAGACATGCGAAATGTTTACAAACCTATGTAGTGATAACGCTTCCATCAGAACCTGGTTCACCAACAGAGTCCATAACTGTCCAAGCACCTGTAAGAAGAGGGTCCATCCCTTCCACAAAAGTGTCAGGAATACGGACAACACCATCAGAGCAGAAAGCACCCATTGAAGTATTCTCAGCACAGGCTACAGTAAGGAGAGCGTCAGTCCCTACTGTGAGGCATCCACCTCCAACATCTGTAGCTTCAGCTGTCCCTGAACAAATGACAACTTCTGAGGTAGTAGTTTCTGAAGTCCAAGCTAAAACAGACACTATGCCATCTGTAGTGCAGCCATCGCTTCCTGTAGTTGATATCGTAACATTGCCATCAGCTCAGGAAACTTCTATCCAAGCACATACTGTGCCTATTCCAATCAAGAAACCATTTGTGCACCAAGCGCAATCAATGACTCCACCACTGTCACAACCTAAAACAATGTCTGAGGTCATCACAATGTCTCCAGAGCCAAAAATTCTTATTCATCCAGTCCAAGCCACAATTACAGAGATCATAACAGTTCCATCAGAAAGTTTAAGTGAAGCACTGGTTCCTCAGGCTCCCAAACCAACCGTACCTGTCCAGCCAGAGCCTCTGATTGAAGTTGTTTCTACTTCATTGCAGCCTGGAATATCTTCTGACAAACCTGTAGCCCAAGATAGACCATCTGCAACTGTTTTTGATGCACAAGCTGCAGCCCAAATTGAAATCCCAGATACAGACGAGGATGTACCTACTGATGTCGTTGTTGCAGAAGCAATTTCATTAAGATCACTAATGCCAGGTGTTCAGCAAATCCCTGTTGAACATCCACTTACAGTATCTGAAGCAATGACTCATTCGAAAGATCAAGAATTGGCCACAGGTTTTAACTATAGCTGGACTATTTCTGAACCCTCACCTGTTCTACAAACTATTCAACCTTCAGAAGTTCTGCCTGCAGTGACAGAACATCTGCCTACTCAGCAACCACTTCTTGTAGCTGAAGGGGTTTCCCTCCCTACCAAGTCTGATGTACCCACAGAAGTTATTACAACTGATGCAGCTGTTAGAATACCAGAGATAGCAATGGTACATCCATTACCTCATCATCTACCTGTGGTAAGTGTAGTTACCCCTGTTGAGTTAATGCCATTAACTATAGACGATAAGAAGATATCTCCTACAGCTGCTGAGGAAACACCATCACCTCTTATCATGGAAGTTGAACACATAGTTACACATGCAAATATACCTCCTCATATATATATTCCAAAGGTTTGTGAAGGAATTACATCCTCAGTTATGACACATTCAGTGCCACCACTGGCATTGCAACCTCAATTTGAGCCTCCTACACAAATTATAACTAAGGATGCTGATGTCATAGCTTCTTCAATATCATCATCCATGATACAACCTCAGGCAGGGCCTGGAATGCCAGTTATTACAACTGAGGAAACCACCCATAAGAGGAGGACATCCATATCTTCTATAGTACAGCCAACATGTTCCACAACTGAAAGATTTACCTGTTCTACAGAGTATGAAATTCCCAGACAAGTGGTTACAGCTGAAGCCTTTGCTGCCACCAGAAGAGAATCCATAACCATGCAGCAACCATACCAATTAGCACAGGTAGTAAACCTGCCAGCTGAAAAAGATATTTCTAATGATGGTTATGCTGTTCAGCTCCCCTACAGAAGAGAATCTATTCCAGAACACCAATCACATGCATTGACTTATTCATCAGAATATGATCACCCTGTGGAGCTAATAACCACTGAGGAATACACCGCGAGGACCTCACGGCCCACAGTGCAAGACATTCCACAGAGTGTATCTGCAGCTCCAGTCACCATCACTAAAATTCAGCAAGAGTCTATTGAAAGCCAGGAGATTAGAGGAGCAGAAAAGGTGGTCTCTAGTATGAGCCATATGTATTCATCTTCAATTTCCACCTCAGGCCAGCCACCTGAAAGCCTTCCTAGCCTAGTTACTCAAGTAGTTACCACTGAGGTCCAGAGGACCACTGTTTCTGTTGTCCATGAAAGACTTCCACAGGTCCCTGCACCTAGTGTAGCAATAACTATACAACCAGACATTGCTAAAGTCCAACCTGTGCCCAAACAGAATGGTAAAATATATCCTGGTGATGTTATTGATTTACGTACAATGAAGGTTGGTATAAAGATGACTGAGCAAGGCATGGACCTGACTCCACCTGAATCATGTCGACAGTCTTTTTCAAGTGACTCTAGCGGCCGTCAAATTACAGCAGTACAGCCGGAGATAGTAAATCTTAGTCCAGCAATTAGCCCCGCAACCACACTGTCTGTTGTCACTGACAGCATCACAATTGTCACATGCACAGCTACTATTGCTTCATATAGCAACACTCCAGCAGAGAAACCGCTTGATTTGCAAGGTCCCGTTACATCATTGCCACTGCCCCTCATGACATACAAACCATTTGAGCCCTTAGCACAGATTGTATACAGACCTGTTAGCACCCAGCCCATGGTGAGCGCTGTAGCATCCACAGCTCAAGATATACCAATTAATCTTTCCTTTGAAGCTCTTGTGTCCTCTGGAGCAAAACAGCAATTGACATCAGTCCCCACAGTTCTCAGCAATGGAGGGCCTGTCCTTTCTCTAGAGGCCACAGAGGCCATGGATCTGACAAACTACAAACCAATGAGAGCTGTGGTAGCATTGTCTGGTACAAGTCCAGGAGTGGTGACCACTGTTGTAGAGGATGATGGGACCCCAATGGACCTTACAGCAGGAAGGCGGAGTGTGTGTTGTGATGTAATTTACAAGCTACCATTCACGGGATCATGCAGAACACAGCCTCCAGTTACAAGCCAGCCTGACAACCGTTTTGGCTACAGAGATGACCACTATCAATATGATAATGCTGGACTGTATAGTATCAAAGGAACCAATGGCATAAAAGCATCAGTGTCTGAAATGAACTTGACAGAGGCAGGACTGTTTTCCATGGTTCCTAAAAGTGACTATGACTACCTCAGTGGCTCTTCAGATGGCGCTATAGACCTCACTGCAGCTAAACTTTCTGCTGGTGAGTATGAGAGTACTTCTGCATGTTTTGTCTTTTTTACCTCGGTGTTTTCTTTTTTTGAAGGGCATAGTGGGCTTCCATTGGCTTGAATCAAGCTTTTAAAATACCTCTGCTGTGACTAATAGTATGTTTTTACAGTTCAGTTCTTTCTGAAGATAAACATACTCATTTTTCCTTGAAGTTTATTATTTCATGCTTGCTTGCACACTGTTTCCAAAAAAGTTAGGACACTGTGTAGGTTTTAAATGAAAGCAGAATGTAATAATTAGGGGACGATTGTACTAATATCTTTCAGTTTATTAATCAAAAGGATCATATCAAAAGCTGAAACAGAAACAGATTTTTAAAACATATATGCAGTGTTGGGAAGGTTACTTTTAAAATGTATTCCACTACAAATTACAGAATACATGCCCCAAAATGTATTTTGTAATGTATTCTGTTACATTACTCAATAAGAGTAATGTATTCAGAATACTTTGGATTACTAAATATATTATCAAGCTTTTTACAACTACATGAATGTACTATTGCTGTGTGATTTATTACTATTACTGAAGGATACTCGCCATAAGAATAGCAACTAGATTTTTAAATCTTAATATAAAATGAGTAACAGTAGAGTGGACATTAGGTAAGGCTGCACTTTTTGCAGCGATCTCCTATAGAAAACTATTCCACGTGTATATAAAACTGTAGTAAAGGGACCTCTGGCTTATATGTTGGGTTCCATGTCGGGCTCGTAACCGAAAACTAGCTTTACTTTGTTGTCTGGGTCAACTTTGCTAGCGAGAGACAGAGAGAGGCGCTGAAAGGCTGCTCCAACGGAACTTATTGTTTCGGAGAAGAACACGAACACAGTGTACAGTCAAGTCTTAATAGCTTACTTACATCTGGGCTACACTGCCCATGAGGCTACATTCTTTAAGGCTATGCCTGTAACACTCTGCCTATTGCCTTCACATTAAATAACTTTTTAAAATATTTCGTCAAATCATTATGCGGGCTGCAAGTAGGGGTGACATGGGCCGCGAGATTGAGACACAGGCATTAGAGCCTCTTAATGTGTGTTTCGTTTGGCTTTCCACCGTATTTTAAATACGTAACATGTATTCCGTTACTCCCCAACACTGCATATATGCCAATTTAAAATTTCATGCCAGCAGCATGCTTTATGAAAGCTGGAAGGACATAATTTGAGGAATATCTCATAACAAATTAGGAAAATTATTATTCGGTCAGGGCAAAAAAGATAACTCTACCAACTGTGGTATCATTAGAAGATTCTGATAATTTGGGAAAAATTGATAAAAAAATCCCCTTTACCTTTATGGCAGAAATAGACAAAGAACAAAGAGCATACAGATACAGATGTGTTCTGTAATTTCACAAATTAAAAAATATATTGATTCATAGATTCAGTTCCATTTTATTATACTTATACAGCTCCAAATCAAAATAGTTGCCTCCAATTGCTTTATATTGTAAGGTAAAGACAATGATACAGAGAAAACAGAGAAAACCAACAATTATATGAACACCTATAAGCAAGCGTGGCAGTGGGAAGGAAAAACTGTCTTTTAACAGGAAGAAATCTGCAGCAGAACTAGGCTCAGGGAGAGGCAGCCATCTGTCCCGACCACTGGGGGGTCAAGGGAGAAAGAGATTAATAATAACTAATGATTAAATGCAGAATGGTGTATAGGCACATAGTGAGTAAAAAGGTTAGTAAAGAAAGACACTCAGTGCATCATGGGAAGCCCCCAGCAGCCTAGACATTGCACCGTAACTAAGGGAAGATTCAGTGTCCAGCCCTAACTATATGCTTTATCAAAAAGAAAAGTTTTACTCCCAATCTTAAAAGTAGATGTTGTGTACTCTAGGCTAAAGCAGCAATTGACCACCTGGCTTGTTTTCAGCAGACACATGAGAATCTGTATAGTTATAGGTTCCACTGATGCACATAGCATGGAAAACTTAATTTTTTGGAGGCACCATTAATGCTGAACAATGATTCTGTCAGTGAGAAGCTTGGTTATATCAGCAACATAATGGAAAATTCTGTATGTATTACAAAGAGTCCAAGCCTGCTGCCCGAAGGCGAGACCCGTCACCCTTTAGCACACAATGAAATTAACATAAAATTCCCTGAAGTGATTACCAGCTAAAATTCGATTTCAAGCAAAAATGGGAAGTATTTAGCATTTTGCAAACATTTTCTTTGAAAAAAAATCACCAGTATTTTATACATTTTCTACACTTCTCTAATAAAGTGTTTTATATCATTTGTATATCTTCTGTTTTCATTTGGAACTATTTTGGAAACTATTTAATTTGCTTTGCTGTTTAATATGCATGATTTCATTAAATATTAACCTGTTTTTCTTTTCTTTTCCTTTTTTTCATACAGATGCATGTGTTTGCCTGCGTGTGCTCCCTCAGTATTTTGGTTTCGCATCTTGCTAGTCAAAATGACTTCAGATATGCATGTGCAGTTTTTTTTTTAATCCAAATTGCATGACTCATTTGTTTTGTTTTTTAAATAAAAGTTTTTTAGAAGAATAAAATATATATTTTATTACAACAGGTAAAGCACTAGACTACACTAGCAAAGCAACTGGAGTCTACCCTTTGATGACTACTGCTCAATACTCCCAGATCCCTGCAGCTGGGTTTGGTGTAAATAGTGCTCTAAGGACATCAGATGGAATAGTTTACTCCTCTGTTGCTGCCCCAGTTCCATCCACATATGCAATTACGACTCAGCCAGGTTCTATCTTTAGCACAACCTTAACACCCACATCAATAGTCCACAGCCAGCCATTACCACACCCATATGGCTTTATTCCCACTACAGACCCTGGACAGATAATTCCTTTTGACTCTGGGCTATCTAAAGATTTTCTACCTACAGCTTTGGCTGACATCATAACTGGCTATCCAGAGATGTACTCAGATGCCACCCTGGAAGCTATTGCTGCTTCTCTGGATGCTCTAGCTTCTTCTCCAATATTCCCTGGCTTAGATAACACCAAAATGGCCCAGTATCAGATGGAGAGGGAATTTCTAGAGCTAGAGAAGCTTAAGCAACTATGTCTTGCAGAAGAGCTGGAATGGGAAAGGCAAGAAATCCAGCGATATCGAGAACAGGAACAGCTTATGGTCCAAAGGGAGCTTGAGGAACTTCAGGCTCTGAAACAGCAGCTTCTCCTTCAGCAAGAAGAGGAGCATCATGCCCACATGGTGGCTCAACAGGAGACCTATGCACAGCAGAAAGAGCAGTTGCAGCAAATTCAGCAACTCCAACTGCAACTCCAGCGGCAGCTAGACGAGCACTATGGTAGTACTGGTCCCACTGGAAATCTTCTAGATGCTAAATATGCAGGCGTAGGAGACAGTGGCCAGTACTGGCCAGTCAGAGATGAGTCTACAACTCCAGCTGGGACACACATAGAGGAAAGTCAAGATTTAGTAAAGCTTCAAGCTGATCAGGACATAGGGAAAAAAATAATTGATAGTGGGGTGCAGACAGACGATGAAGACTCAGCAGAGAAACAACACGTTGGAAGGAGAAAGAAAAATAAAAGAAACATTGATAGCTCAGCTCAGACTGACGATGAGGACCAAGATGAATGGGATGCTCCAACAAAAGCTCGGCGACGCTCTCGAAAGCATAGCAGTGATGGAAAACATGGCTCCAAGGTCTCTAGCATTGCTATCCAGACAGTGGCAGAGATATCTGTTCAGACTGATCACTCTGGAACTATCAAGCGACCTAATGTCCAGATGGACACAAAAGTAGAAATCATTAAACATATATCAGCTCCAGAGAACTCTCAGAGAGGTGGAAGTCTGAGCTGTCAGACAGACTCAGACAGAAGACATGCACCCACTGAGGTGGGCTACAGCACACACCTCTCAGCGGACATCCCCGCTAAGTCCAAAACCTTCTATACTGCAGTTTCCCCACTGTCCCCAGAAAAGTCACTTGGAGGACAGAGAATGTTGACTGCAGACCCAACCAGATTTTCTTCTGGTCCTCGGATATTGAAGGCTGGTCAAAAATCTCTATCTGACCCTAAGTCCCTTAGTCCTTCCACAGAAGACAGGATGGGTGGATACTATGCAGACAGCTATTCTGTAAGTCATATCACATACGGATGGAAAAATATGAGCCGTCATATAGTAGTCTGAATTGACAAACTGACTGTTTGTTTGTTTTTATTCTAGAGCCGAGGCTCTCCCTCTAGTACAGGTAAGAAGGTAAAGAGAACACTACCAGATCCCCCTCCTGAAGATGACTCTCTCACAGGACGGTCAGGCTACAGCACCAACTCTGCTCGACGCCGTCTAGCACGTAGTACAACTATGGCCCGGGCAAAGATCCTGCAGGACATTGACAAGGAGCTTGATCTAGTGGAGAGAGAATCTTCTAAACTTCGAAAGAAACAGGCTGAGTTAGATGAAGAAGAAAAAGAGATTGATGCCAAGCTACGGTGAGACACATTTAATTTATTTTAAATCATCGCAGTTTAGGATGTAAAGTTACCTATACTTGTATTACTGTATTAAATTATTAAATAACTAATACCTCAGAAAATGATTCAAGCTAACTCCATTGCATCAGTCATTGCTTCCCATGCCATCAAACTTCCTAATTCATCTGCATGATTCCCTTCTTACCCTGATAGCTTATGGGCAAAAAGGCTGCCTTGACATCTCTCAATGAGACTTCTCAACACTCACACATAGTAACAGGTATTAATGTGCGAGAAAACAGAATATTGTTTGCCCCCCCCCCCCTCGATTTTTATTTGAACTTTTGAGTGCTAAAATTGTTAAAAAAAAAAGTATTCATTTCATGTATTTATTCCAGGTACTTGGAGATGGGTATCAACCGCCGTAAGGAGGCCTTGCTGAAAGAAAGAGAGAAGAGAGAAAGAGCCTATCTTCAGGGTGTGGCAGAGGAGCGAGACTACATGTCTGACAGTGAGGTCAGCAACATCAGAGAGACCAGAGGTGATGGTCTTGAGAGACCACGGACAGCTCCCCAGTCGGAATTTGAGCAATTCATCCCCCCACAGACAGAAGCTGATTCCCAGTACAACACACTGACTAGTCCCTACTCTCACTATGGCCAGTATGTTCCCCAGACCCAAACCACTAGCCACTACACCCAACAGAACCTGTATCAGCAACAATCACTTTACCACCAACAGGTGTCTCCTTACCCAACCATGTCCCTCTCCCATGCCCAGACTCAGCAAGGCAGCTACCAACATGCTCTGCTCTTGCAGCAGGGGAAGCAGCGACAAACAAACCTGTCTGATTTAGAGCCCAAAATCACCACTAACTATGAGGTGATACGCAACCAGCCACTGCTCATTGTGCCAACTTCCACAGAAAGCGGATATGGGGTGGCTCACCTAGGGGGAAAGTATGGAAGCTTGGACTTGAGGTTAGGACTTGAGGAGAGGAGCATGGCCTCTAGTCCCATGTCGAGCATTTCTGCTGATTCCTTCTATGCTGATATTGACCACCATAATGCCAGGAATTATGTGCTGATAGAAGACATAGGGGAGCTCACCAAGGCGTCAACAGGGCTGAGCAATACTGGCTTGGGTTCTGGATTCAACTTGCCTGATAAGGAGATGTCCAAGGCAGACAGACTCAGGCGCACAGCAGAGGTAAATCCCATACTGTTAACTTAGTGTCTAGTTTTTGCTACCTTTATCCCCTCAGACAAATACTTATAGCCCAGAATGTTAGTGTTTCTTGTTGTTTGGTCTTTAATTGAAAAAAACAGATTCATGAATTTGAAGTGCTGATTCTCTGATTTTATTTTATTAGGCTTACATGAATGTAGAAAACAGTGTGACTGATATAGCCCTTTTAATTAAGTGGCCAAAACACTTTAGTGTTTAGATAACACTTAACATGTGTTGTATAATTTTATTTTTTAATTCGTTTAGGTGGCAGAATTTTTAGGCTCATCTCGGCTTCAGAGTTATGGTAAAGGAGAAGATGATACTATGGAAGAACCTTATGAGCTGAAGCTACTGAAGCAGCAGATCAAGCAAGAATTCCGACGAGGAACTGAGGGACTCGAACACTTGACTGGTCTGGGCTTACCACAATATCTCCCCAGTGACAGCAATTTTCGCCATTTCCCTAAAGGAGAGAAATATAGCATTGGCAGGCTCACTCTTGAAAAACAGGCTGCAAAACAACTCCCAGCGGCTATGCTTTACCAGAAACAGATGAAGAACAAAAAGGCCCTTATAGACCCTAAGGCCATCACAAAATTTTCCCCAATTCAGGAGAGTAGGGACCTTGAGCCTGAATATGGTAGCTACATGGGATCTGGAGCGTCCTCTGTGTCCAGTCTGGCTGCTAGAGCTAGGCTACTTCAGGATGAGATTACATTTGGGCTAAGAAAAAACTTGTCTGAGCAACAAAAATATTTAGGCTCCTCCTTGGGGGCCAACCTGTCTGGTTCTCTTAATCTTGGTCAGTCTCTTGGACTTGGCTCTACTATCAGGGCAACTGCCCATGATGATGGCACCTACCCAAGTGGTACCCGTTCTCGCCCCTCCTCCCGACCCTCTTCAGTCTATGGTTTGGATCTATCTATTAAACGGGATCTGTCCAGTTCTTCACTAAGACTTAAATCAGAGGGAGAGGTTCTGGATGCAGCGTTTGCCCCTGGGGTGGCCAGAGCAAAACCCACTAGTTTACCTATAAGCCAAAGCCGTGGACGCATCCCCATTGTTGCTCAGAACTCAGAGGAGGAAAGTCCTCTGAGTCCAGTGGGGCAACCAATGGGTATGGCTAGAGCTTCAGCTGGTCCTCTCCCTCCAATTTCTGCTGACTCCAGGGACCAATTTGGGTCAAGCCATTCCCTCCCAGAGGTACAGCAACATATGAGAGAGGAATCTCGGACTCGTGGCTATGATCGAGACATCGCATTCATCATGGATGACTTGCAAGGT
The DNA here is from genome assembly GCF_013358895.1 of Oreochromis aureus. NCBI lineage: Eukaryota > Metazoa > Chordata > Actinopteri > Cichliformes > Cichlidae > Oreochromis > Oreochromis aureus. Next base: position 10,079,366 of record NC_052948.1, on the reverse strand, counting down.
GCCATGTCTGACAGTGAAGGTAAATGGAGCCTAAGACTGCTTCAACAGTTTGACCATATCGACGTGCTTGTCATGCATGCTAATACTGAGTGGTCTTATTGACTTTGTGGATTAACTGTTTCTTTCTCAGTTATCAGTGCGCCAGATAATTATTGCTGTCTGTTACAATATTTCCTTCTGTCATGATAAATGTAAAGTCACATGTTTGCATGATTTTTCCTTTCTTTTAATTATCGTTGTCACAGATACATAACACTCTTTGTTTATGTATGCCACGTCTATCCATGCTTTTCTGTGTCATTTCATCAGCTTGATGTTTGTTTGTTTTTTAACTTTAATTTATTCTGTCCTTCCTTATTCTTAGAACCCAACAGTTCTAAAAATGTTAGATTAGATCCTCTCTAGAATCTATGTTATCTGTTTATGAACTATAAAGAGATATGCTAAGCAAACATGCTGCTCACAATGCAGCTGCCTTATTTTTTGTATAAATTTAATTAAAAATCTGAACAATATTTAACAGCCTACACTGGAGCCCTTTTTCAGTGGCACGGAAAACTTCTAGAAAAAGAAATGCATACATTTTTAAGGTTCTTCCTTTAGTTTTGCTCGAAAACAACAGCAGTAAGTTTAAAAGAATACTGCTGAATCATGGTGATATACATGTTCTGCAGATTATACAATTATTTTTGTTTCATTCTAACTAAATTGCTAAGCCAGGCCAGGCCAATTTAGACAATTTCAAATTTGCTGGATGGTTTATATAGATCAAAAAAGATGTAATGCAGTAGCTTTCTATAAAGCCGATGTCGTTGTGTATACTACAAATTGTGTCAACTGTGTTAAACTTTGATTCTGTAATCTTTCAGTTTCTAATTTGGTCTTATTTTCATCCTTGCATGTACATCTGTTTTCCATTTTCATCTTAATAAAATTAATGTTTTCTGCTTGTTGGTTGTTGCTGTGGATGTCTCCTTGTAGTGTGAGATGTCTGTGTTCCCCGGTGATTCACAGCAGATATTGACATGCACTGTTTCCATTTCCATAAGGGTGGGATTGGTAGTGTTCCATTAGCTTAGGTAAATCCAGTCCCTTTATAATTATTTATTTTTCATTTGTTAAGTATCTTGTATATGAAGTAGCAATAAGTAGCATTAAAAAGCACAGCATGAAGGGTGAGATTTTTTTTTCAAAACAGGGTCTGATGTAATTGTCAGATAAGCACTCACAGTGCCATCGAACAAGAATATGTTAAGCGACTTTAATTTTGTTTCAAGGCCAATTATGAGGAATCAATGTAAATACATTCTTGTTGAGACGGAAACATTTGTCTTGACCTTACATAAAAGTGTTCATCTGCCTCAATTGCAGCACAAAGTGAGTCCATGTTGGCTTTGAACAGAGATGATGCCAGAATCTTTCATGAAAGTATCAGACACGGTAGAGTATCTTACAGCATAGTTAAAGTTACTGCCTCTCATGATAATGTGGCTCAATCTTGATATGGCTTTCCCTCCTAAAGAAACATCTTATATGTTTTGTTTGGGGTTTTTTTCATAGTGCTTCTGCTTAAATTTGTGATCTGTCTGTCAGGCTAGTAAATGCAGTAAAGCATGCCTCTCTTACTATTGCTTTCAGTGCATGTGCTGAATTTTAGCCTACTTGCAGTACAAATCTTAGTCTTAGCATTCTAGTTCCTGTAGCTTGATAGAAGAATGAACATATGTTGAACAAATTTCTTAAAAAAACATATAACTTTGTACCACAGCTGGAGGCCCAAACTGGAATATAGAAGGTGAGACGGCATCGCAATTCTCATGTAGTTACTTAGAGACTGTATGCCTCCATGCCGCATATCATGAATGGTTCACTTCTCTGGCTGAGTTTGTAAACATACCAGATTCATTCTGGAATGACCCACCTCACAGTCGTATACAATACATATCATTTAGTGACTCTCTAGTAGTTGACATGTCAGTTCCATGCTGGTATGAACCCCATCTTAATGACACTCGATATCTTTTATGTGTCATATACTGCAGAGACTTAATTTATATGTCATTCAGGAATGCACTGTGGTTTTGTAAACATATCAGACCCATTTCCAGTATTCATGTCCATGCACTAAAATAAATGTGTGTTGTGCATAAGTGTTACCAAAAACATGCAGACTCACAGCACAAATATCAAAGTATTTTAAGATCTTTTATAGAATTCTGAAAACAAATGCTGCCACCATATACCGATTACTCATATGTTCTTACGCACTGTTACATTGAGAAGATCTAATGCTTTCAAGATATTTACAAGATATGTAGCAGTCTATTTTCTGTTTGTGGGCTTGGCTCGCCAATACATAGAAAATTCTATCCTTGTTTGGATTCTCTTACTTTTAACACCAAAGCAGCATTTCAAAGTTGAGATATTACTATAGCTTTCAATATTTTGATTATTTTTACTCTTAAAGGTTTGATTTATAATGGTGATGGTACAATAGAGCACAAGACTGTCAGTTTCTTCCAGTTGTTACTTATAAATGATGATGGTTTGTGGGAGATTTCAAGTACACAGTCCTGTAAAATAAAACAATGAAAATAAAACATTCCATACATTAAAAGCATATCAATTTTTATCAAACTTGAAATTAGTCATACTCCATTTAGTATTTGTAGTAGCCATCTGATCTCACAATTGTGGATAGGATGGAGCAGAGTTTCTGTTTCTTTGCTTTCACCTATCCAGTCAGGACAGATCAGAGATCTTCCTGCCTTTTAGAAAATCTGGGTGGATGTGTGACAATTATTCTTAAATACAAAAAAAGAGATTGCTTGATTCGATGCTCAAAGCATCTAGTCCCTATTTGTGTGCATGGATTTTAATGAGATACTTTCCTTGTCTAGCCTACCACCTGAGAAGAGAGGACACAGACTGGTTTGATAAGCCAAGAGAAGGGCATCCTCAGAGCGGGAGTGTGTCAGACAGGAGACAGGTGCGATTCAAGCTAATAATATTCAGCTCGGTCCTTTTTTTCCACTCTATGTTTATTTTTGGTTTTAATATGTAAACCCGGAATGTTTTTTGCTGACAAACATGCTTCTTTTCATGCTGTGAATTTTCAGATGAAACTTGTGCCTTATGCCTTCCCTCACACTCGCATCAAGCTTAAGAGAGACATGAAGGACCCCAGTGTGTCAGGTATAAAACTATTAAAAAATGCAGACATACAGTTATCATACAAGGATAAAACTCATAAAGATTGTCTATTTCTGATTTTGTAATTAGGATTTGTATCCCTATTTTTACCTTTTAGGGAATGGACTTGGCATTCGTGTGGTAGGTGGTAAGGAGATTCCAGGGAGTCGTGGAGAGATCGGAGCGTACATAGCCAAGGTCATCCCTGGTGGGGTGGCAGAACAAACAGGGAAAGTTGTGGAGGGTAAGAGCAGAATGAAAACGATTCTCAAGGCTCAGGAGAGTCATGATCACAGTGCTTTTTAAGTGTTAATGATTTTAGGGCCGTTTATGCCTTCAGTAAAAATTCATGCCTAAATCACTCCAGATGGAATTGTGACAGGCGGCTGTAGCCTACTGTGTGTTGGTTTGTCATGTCTCTTTCCTCAACACATCACGCGCAAACACACCCTCCACATCAGTGGGCTGTGTTAGTCATTAGACTATATTTAGCGTCCCTGTAAACATACAGATACAGATAGACAGACAAGCACAGATAAACACACACACACACACACAGTGAATTACCATGCAACAATCCCTTCTCAATTTGTTCTTGTAGTTGCTGGAATTTCAAATAACTGATGCTCTAATCTTTGTTTAGAAAGAGAAGCGCCTGAGTACTGATTGCAGTTCCATCAGTATTTTTAATGAGATAATTGGTTCTAGCTTCTCTCTTCAGAAATAGATTATTACATTTAATTCTGATATAGCTTACTCCCTTTTTGTCTTGCTGAACAAGAAAATAATTTTTTTTTAAAAAGGCAAGACAGTAGGTTGGCTGGTTTACTTTCAAGCGTGTGCTGTATGCTATGCATATGTTTATGTTCTGTTGAAAGAAAATGGCAGCAGAACATGCCTTTAGGTGCAGTGTGAAATAAAGTGGGGGAGGATACAGATTATACACAGAGAACAGAGGGAATAATCTAAGAAGAAATACTGGCTCATGCATGAGGATACGCACTTATTAATGTGAGCCTTTACTGTCACAGCAGCTGGTGAGTTGCTTCGTAAGCAGAAGTCTAATCTGAAGACCAGGTTTCAGTTGTGTAAGTGAGGCCTCATATTGCTTTGGCCCTGGGTGGAAAAATTGAGTTTGCTGTGATTTGTTTTGTGTGTTACATCATAAGTATGCACATATTAGTGGTTATTTTCCGTGCTGTTGCTGTGTTTTTACTTCTAATATGCTATTTTTTCTGCATTATTCTGTGTGAGAAAAAAAAACATCTAATATAATCATCGGCAAAACCCTTCTTTCTTGCTTTTGTGCTGGGTGTGTAATTCAACAATGGAACAAAGCCAATGCATAAACCAAACTGAGAATAAAGAAGAATGAAGACAGAGTTAATTCAGTTGAAGTGCTGTTTGCTATTACTATTGTTCTGTGAGCATGAAAACTGCACTCTCTGTTCTAACACGTTTCATGTATAGAGATGAGGGGCAGTCACTCATTTTGCATGCTGGCCTTCATCGTATTACAGGAATGCAGGTGTTGGAGTGGAACGGAGTCCCTCTAACGGGAAAGACTTATGAGGAAGTGCAGTCTATTATGGGCCAGACATGTGCAGAGGCGGAGCTTTGTGTGAGACTGTGAGTAACATCTGTCATCATTTATCCCTCTATCCCACTGAAACTCCTACATGTTTAGTCACAAAATGGTGACTCTGCAGCCATGAACACCTTCTCTCGTCTTTCCTTCCCCTTCTGTTCATCCCACACCCCTTCATCTGCCAAATATCCACTCTGTAACTAATTACTCCTACAACGCACTGGTTGTTATTCCATTATAAATTTCCTGTATGGATCCAAACAGCGACCTAAACATGCTGTCTGACCCTGAGCACCCACAAGCCCTGGAGCACCATGTCCAGCTTAAGGCTGGTATGTACGAGAATCTGTTGCTACGTCTGCATGCGTGCATGCGCCTGTGTACATGTTTCACATAAATACAATGTGAGTCACTATATACACTCGTCTCTGTAGGTGGACAGCGTTCCCCCGGTGTGGATCCTAAGCAGTTAGCTGCAGAATTGCAGAAAGTGTCCCAGCAGCAGGCACCTGGTATGGCTGGTGTAGGAGCTGGGGGCTTGGCGGTCCTGTCTGCATTAGAGCGCTCTGCCCTCCTCCACTCTGGTACTGGATCAGCTGCCTCCAGTGGGGTGCCAAGCCCTGGCCAGCCTGCATCCCCTGCAATAAGCAAGAAGCAGCGACACAAGGTAATGGATTTCATCCATTAAAATGCTTTTTAGTGGCTTACCTCACACACATTCTTATTCAAATTAGTCTTTTGTTGACATTTCTGTGAAATGTGTTTGCTTTAAATAAATGAAGTGAAGACCGCAGGCAAGTTCAGCCAGGCAACTCGAGCTGCACTGCATCAGACAAATGAAACATTCTCCTTATATCATATACCAAACATAACCTCTCAATTGGGCATTCTATTTAAGAGTCTGGGTTTCTCGTCTCTCCCTCTGTGCAGGGCAGCTGGCTGCTTTGACCATCCTAACATCCGCATGTAGAGTCAAGGGGGATAATTACCTATCAGACCCCAATTTCGAAGTCTGATGCTGCAATAAAGAAATCATTTTGAACGCAAGATGTCTGACTAAATTAATTAACGGTGTCACACTACACTGACAGACTTTCCATTCTAACACACCAATCAGATAGTCAGTGTCCCCCACAAGGTGCATACATTCAATGAAAAATGTTAATATCTATTCTGCAAGAGCACCTCTTTCACCAGTACTCTAATAATATATACTGCAACTTAATCCCAGGTTAATGGCTAAAGTCTGTTATTGTGGGCCAGACAAATTCGTTTGCCAAATCATTAAACTATCAATCTAGAACCACTCCACCTCCTGACCTCTCTGCTTTTGTTCTTTTTTTAGCAAACAGAGGTGATGAAGACGCCTCATCCCATCACAGGAGAAATTCAGGTTAAAAAACACACACATGCAAACAAACATTAAGAAAATATCACTATTTACCCCCAACAACATAAAGATGGACCCCTGTAGTTTCTCTCATAGAGCCTCCTCTGCACTCTGTTTCAAACAGCTCCAGATCAACTATGACAGAAATCTAGGAAATCTTATTGTCCACGTCCTGCAAGCTAGAAACCTGGCCCCAAGGGATAATGATGGCTACTCTGACCCTTTTGTGAAGGTCTACCTTTTACCTGGGAGAGGGTGAGCTTTTAGTATTTTAGTGCTAACTAATGTGTGTTCTGTGTCTGCCCTTCTGCCTTTGTGTCTGTATTGTTTTCTCTCTCCCTGATTTTTTTTTTCCTGACTTTGTACTGACTCTGCTGTATCCCACTGACTAACGTCTTAAGTTTGTGTGAGAGAATGGTACAGGACATGATGATATGAGGCAGTCATTTCTGCAGTAATTTGATTCGATTTGCTTTAGTCTATGAATAAAGTGAGTTGTGTTAGACTTTACATAAAGCTGTAAGAGGCGGTCCTTTGCCAGATTGCTGCATTATAATGTATCAAATTAGCTGGCAATAGAGAGTCCACATGGTCAACTTCATGTTCTTACCCTTTCTACTTTTGGCTAAAGCGAGTGCTTTGGTTTTGTCCGTAGTTGAGACCTCTTCTTATCGGTGTTGACTCCACTGTCTTCCTAAGAGGTTGTGAATAGCAAGAGAGAGGATCGATGCAGCCATTATCTCCCCTGTAACAATATCTGCTCTTAGATAATGCCTCCATCAGGCCTGTTTATTAGATTATGCGCTCTTTCTCTCAACCTACACGCTATATAGGTTAAAAATGTAAGCTCGTTGAGAGCACCTTTGTACTGCTGCTTTATTGTAAGAATATATTTGAAATGCATCTGTCTGACATTAGCAAAAGAGTTTACAGCCGCAGTGTCTCAACAAAAGGTCAGAGTAGTGAATTTCTCATTCACCTGTGAGCCAGTAATCACTGTGAGGCTTTTTGGTCTTGAGTCATATCTACTGTGTAGGCACAAAAACAGTGATTTACCCTCAAGAGAATATTGATTGCCTCAGCTCTCTATCCTTTACTGCCTTTTCTTTGAGCTCTTTGAGCTTCTCTGACTGTTATTTTGTGTTTTTGCTTTTCTTGTTTGTGATATATGCCCTCCTCTTCCTCTTCTGGACTCCCTCAGCCAAGTCATGGTTGTCCAGAATGCAAGGTAGTGTGGTGCTGATCTTTGTTTTTAGTTGGTGTTATGTTTTTCTTTGTGTAATTTACCCATCCAAAGTGGTTTTCCATCCTTTTATTGTGGCCTTTGTTGTTCGTCCAATTATCTGCTCTATTTCACAGTGTTTAAGAGCACTTCTGCCATTACATTTTCTCTCCATGCCTCTCACTTTGAACTCCCCTCAGCTTCTATCTCTGTACTCATTTAAAAAAAAAATTAAAAGCATCTTACTCAGAGCAGACAATTAACAAAAATATTTCAGTTTGTTTGCGATCTTTCTGGTGCCTCCAAATAAGGATATTGACCATTTTCCAAGCAGCATCTATTCAGCCCATTTACTGAGCATTGCAGTTTTGTGAATGTTGCCATGGGATCAAGCAGTGGAGAGATTGTTAATAATGTATTGTTAACAACCAATCATTCTGAATGTCATGAATTATCAGTGCTGATAACAAGAGAAGGACCAAGTATGCTCAGAAGACCATGAACCCAGAATGGAATCAGACTGTCATCTACAAGAACATTCATCTGGAGCAGGTACTGTGCAGACCCTCTCTTCCTGTCCCACACTAAAACACACATGCACACAAACATCTTCCCACAGTCACTCTTGTGTAGTTACTGTATTTGCTGTGATTCACTTTGGGCAATGTGGAAGCCTCAGCCTCTAATACGACACTTAGAATTCTGTCCTCATGCTTTCTCCCTAGGGCTGTTTTCAGTATCCTCTATGCAGCCTCTTATCAGCACTAGCAAACCTCAAGTTAACAACCGACATTCTTGCTCTTACACAGTGTCAACATAGACACCTTAACTGCATGCCTTTTTAGCAAAAAGAGTAATAGAAGAGTGTTAGGTAATCATGCCCATGTGTGCTCATCTGTGACTCCTAGAGGTATATATGGGTGCTTGTGTTTATTCTTAGCCATCTGTGTTTGCTTGTGTTGTTTGTGACAGACACCACCATCGTCTTACTGCAGCCTTAAAAAAAATCCGCAGTGCATACTTATATAAGTATATCTGTGTATGTTTTTATGTCCTCCAACATGCTTCAGAGTGTTTCTATACACGTCCACGTATTTGCACACATGCATTTAACAACTCGTGATTTCCTTGCTGATTAAATCACCCCCCTCATTAGCATTCATGGCTGCACTCATTTAGGCACGACTCATTCAGTGTACACGAGCTCGTTTCTTTTGTCCTTCATCCACCCACATTCGCACAGACAAACAAGCTAACACCTCACACATTTTGTTCCCTCACACGATCGCCTCAACGCCTCACCATAATCTGTGACCCTCTCTTTACTTATTTTTTCTTTCTTTGAAGCTGAAGAAAAAAACGCTGGAGGTGACAGTGTGGGACTATGACAGGTCCTCCTCCAATGACTTTCTTGGAGAAGTAAGTGGCTTGTGAAGCCGAGTCTGCCATCTGACAATGTGAAATTTAGCTCACTTTTTTTTTTTTTTTTACCAATTTACCTCATTAAAGTGGTTTTTGCTATTTTATTTTAATTTATGTTGGTTTATTTTTATTGTTTTACTGGTGGGCCTGCATTTCTTAACTCTCAGGTCACACAAACACCAAATTTAAACTTGGCTTCTATAACTATATATATTAAATTCCTATTTATTTTGTACTGTCTCCCGCTCTCACTCTCTCTTTCTCTTTTATTTTCTCTTATTGTCACTCAGGTACTGATTGACTTGTCAAATACCTCCCAGCTGGACAACACTCCTCGCTGGCTGCCTTTGAAAGAGCAGAGTGAAAGCATTGAACACAGCAGAGCCCACCATGCTGCCCAAGGTCCGTCAGGGTCTGGGTCAAGTCAGGGACATGGCCAGGGCCAGGGCCACATTTCAGGTTCTGCACAGGGGCATGGAATGGGTCAGGGTCTAGCACCAGGACAGGGAGATGGGAGTCATGATTCACCTAAAAACTCTGTAATCAAGAGCAGAAGCCATGGAATCTTTCCTGATCCAGCTAAAGGTAAAGAATCACCTCATTCTTACAGTTAATGATTGCTAAATATCAATTAATTCCATATAGGTAGTTTTAAGCAATAAATAATATTAATATTCTTGACCGGCATTCATAACCATACCTTGAACACTGTAAATACATACATATCAGTACTGCATGAAACAATCAGATGACTGTGAAATATTATTTGCACCTGAGAGGGGTTGGTTTATTTATTTTGCAGTTTTCTCTTTGGCACTTGTAACCATTCATTTAATATTCCTTTAGACATGCAAATGATGCCTTTGGAAAAGTCACACAGTAGCCCAGGCAGTTCCAAGTCTTCCTCCGATGGCCAACTGCGTTCCCATGGCCCCTCCCGAAGCCAAAGCAAGAGCAGTGTGACTCAGGCCCACCTTGAGGATGCTGGAATAGCAATTGCTGCTGCTGAAGCTGCCGTGCAACAATCCTGCCTGCAACCAAGTAAATCCTTCCCCTATCCCTGATAAACCACCTTCGAATTGCACCTTTTCCCCTTGCATGCAAGCTTTGTAGAGATTGTTTGATAAAGCCTTGAATTGCTCTGCATTCATCTCCTTAACAGTTTACCTTGCCTTCTGCTCATCTCATCTTGCTTTTCTGTCAGCGCAAAGTCACAGTGATCTATCTGATTAATATAAGTGTTAAACAAAAAGCAAGGCAGATGAAGAATTTTAAAAAGAGAAAAGGTTAAAATAAGTACACACATAAAAATAAACTTGCTGTGAAAACTTATTTAATACACTCTGTAATTCTAAAATCTTATGTTTAGAGATGTGGCACATTCGGTTTACTAAATTGTTATGTGTTGTTTCTGATATTTTTCACCAGTTTAATATTGTCGTGTTCTATTTGGGCATCTTAAATAGTTAACAAAATGGGATAATAGTTTAACAAACTACAAACATAATTAATGGATTATTTTAACTAGTAGTATTAGTATCATTAGCCAAATCAGACCCCTCTGTTTCTACATGGAGTGTGCATGTGCCAATCCCAAGCATATGGTTTCTACAGAACCCCAGTGTGGAGATCTCCAACCCCAGTACAGAAACCAAGCTAGGATGGCAATCCCTTACATGTTGTATGTTCTACTGTGTTAACATGACTTAAACAACATCCATTACCTGTGTATAATCCTCAATGTGATATCCTCAAAATGAACTCTAATGGTCTACTTCTTTACAAAGGAAAGTAAACTCATTGTTGGGGTTTTTTGTACGCATGCAACTGTAGATTCCCTAACTATTATTTCCTGGCCACTGAATATTTTGTGGAGCTGCAATATTGCTGTGTATGTGCATGTGTGTGTCACATGAATTAACCCTTAGAAAAGCACACACAGAGGCAGACACAGGTATGGCACACAGTCTTCTCGCCCTGCACAGTCCTTCCCTATTCCTCCCACCTAAAACAAAGGGGGCACAAATGACCCAGTCAAACCTGGAAACACAGAAACACCAAGAGGTTTCAAAAGTCAACAGGAGGTTCACGCTGCACTCACCAGCCAGTGAGTGGTCAGCTAACCATGAGGGAAGCAGAAATGTCAAGGGAAGGTGAGGCAACATAGGAAAAATGTACTCTATAAATATATAAATAAATCGTATCAATCAGCTAACAACTAAAAATACTACTACTAATAATAATTATAATTATAATTAAATAATTAAAACTAAGCCTTCCAAATAAATGAATGTTTAAATATTGATATTTCTGTTGGAATTATTTTCTGTATGTAGCACTATGAATGTCTGGAAATGCACATATTTATTTTATATATTATTTCATTATTTATATATTTATTTTGTGTTGCTTTTATTATCAAATGATTTCATTTTCATTAGGAACAGAATGACTTATTATTGCATTTCAGTAACAGACTGTGTTTCAAACACATTGTGGTCATACATCATCTTTCAAAAATACACCGGAAGTCACCGAATGTGTTTCAACTGTAATCTTCACATATTTTCTCATGTTCTTTCTTACTGCAAAAGCATAACAGTAACCAGCCAGAGCCCAGAAAAAAATATTTAATTGTATGAACAAACTGCCATGCCATGTCCTACAGTGAATTAATCTTATTTTTTAAATTAAATTTAATGACCTTCATTTAGTTCTAATGTAGGGATTTGTCTTTGTGTGATGGAGAGTGCCTCTGTCAATGAGTGATAGCTGGGTGTGTGTTTTGTTACATACAACACATGTCTTGGGCATCCATGCATGTGTGGTCAAAGCTGGGTCATTTAACATTCTCTGTTTGTTTGTTTTTATGCAAATAATTTATTTTGAAGGGGAAAAAAAAGAGTGATTGATTTCCTCAGTATCACACTCAGTGTTGCCACCCACAGGACCAGGACACCGGCTGAGTGATGTTTCAGGGTCAGTGGTACTATCTGCCCCGAGCCTGGTTGGAGACGCTTATGGAGGTCTGGATAGTGAAGATGGAGCAGGCACAGGAGTGGACAGTGCCATTTTTCAAGTGCCACGGATGTAAGACTATTTGTAGCTCCATACAAGCATATTATGCATTAATGGTTGTTAATGTATATGTCATGTTATACTCTTTTAAATGTATAAAACAGTGTTCACAAATTCATTTGTTTTTTGTTTTTTCTCACAGCGGTAAGACTATTCCTAATGGCACAGACAAAAACCAACTTGAGACTGCAGAAAATGAAGGCAAGCTCTAGAAATGTCACTTTTTCAAATGTTTGCTTTCTTGGTCAGAGGGCTCCCCCTGTTGAGTGTTTTGTGCAATGACGGTTTTGTTGAGTTTTTTTTTTTTTTCCAATTTCTTTGTAACCAAGCCACCTAATTAACTGCCTCTAAATGGTGTTGCTAATATCATTATTAAGTTGCGAGGTCAAATTGTCAGCTAAGTGCTTATTGTCTATGAACAATATTAACCCGAATAATGACTTACTGCATGGCTTGAAAGAAGTGGTTGTCATGCTATCCCACCTGCTATTATATCTACATTTCATGTAGCTCAGGTGTCACGATGCCTCCCTTCCGTCTCTAGTTTCAATTTGTTACAAAGAGCAGAGGGTCATTTTAGGGTATAGCCTGGCAGCTGTTACATTGATGAAGGTCGGGAGGTCATTTCCATGGTGCCTGACAACTAATTTACCAAGTTTAAATCAGCTTGTCTTGTAAAATTCTTAATTATTTCAGGACATAGATACATGTGAAACTTTGGCAATATATTCACTGATGTGATTTTGATTGTGCTCTTTTTTTTGTGTGTTAGCTGGTAAAACACAAGTAATGGGGGAGATCAAGGTTGCTCTCAAGAAGGAGGTGAAAACAGAAGGGGACCAACTGGTCTTGGAGATCCTTCAGTGCAGAAACATCACTTACAAGTTCAAAAGCCCAGACCACCTACCAGGTGTGGAACCAATCATTATTGATGTACATGCATTTTGATTTTTAATCTCAATAGTCCTTTTTTTATGAATTCATATTATTATTTATCCAACTTGCATCCAGATCTGTATGTGAAGTTGTATGTGGTGAATGTGGCCACCCAGAAGAGGATCATTAAGAAGAAGACGAGAATTTGTCGACATGATAGAGAGCCTTCTTTCAATGAGACCTTCAGATTCCCCCTAAACCCAACTGGACACTCAATACAGGTAGTGTACAACAGGCATCTAAATAACTTTCAGACCCCTGCTACTTTTCAAATATGATGAGTGAATAAAACTTAGTAAAGCATGATTGTGTTAGAGCCCGGCTGATAAAGAATTTTTATGACTGATACCGATATTTGGTGATTTAAAAATCCATTTTACTTGGCAATATACTTTTGAAGGGTTTTTTTCTTTCAGACACACAAAACATAAATAGATTTCCCTAATATTTGTTATGCGTAGTGACAAGGACTCACAAACATCCGATAATATGAGAGTGTTGTTTAAAAATAATCTTATTTATTAGCACAACAAGTTGTGGATTACTAGTTTACACTCTTCCCAACTTTGTTTGTTGCCATGTGTGAGAGGCTGAGCTGGTTAAGCACGAGGACACAGTGAGTATTTAGAAAAAAGTGGGTTTATTTACCCCCCAAAAATGTAAAAAAAAAAAAATATACAAGATGAACTAACAATAGAGGGCCCTTAAAAGAAGTCAAATGAATAGAACTAAACTCAATCCAAAAAAAGCAACTTCACATATCTCCAAATTAACTACTCAGCAAACAAAACTGAGCTAACAGCAAGAAACAAAGGGGACTTAAATACGGGCTGATCAGAACAAGTTGATACGTAAGGGGAACACAAATCCTAACAAATTGTCTAACACCAAACAAACAAAGCAACACTTAGTTTAATAATTGCTTCAAATCAATAATACCCAGCAGAAGACTAAGCAAGTAGACAATTCATAAATCAAAGAAAAGGCACAATATTAAAAATAAATTACATATTTATTGCCACCTATGAAAGAGCTGCACTTGGTATGGCCCAATCAGCACTTCAATATATAACACAGCCCAACTGCAGAGGCGTGTGCCTGCAGGTGCGGCCATCAAACCGTGTTTGTAGAGTTCCAAACATAGGGAAGTTGCAGAGTTTCCTCTGGTACTCACAACATGGTTAAAAGCGGTTTCTTCTGCTGTAAATAGCTAATATGGGCTCTAAAATTCCCAGGTCTATAAAATGCATTCATTTTTAGACTGATCAATATACTTGTAACAACATGCTTGCAACTATGAATAATCATACTGAATAACATGCATTTTTTTGAGCTGGCAAAGCACATATAGATAACTAACTGACAATTTGTTTTTGTCTGTCTCATGCATTCCCAGCTTTTCTTGGTGTCTAATGGAGGGAAGTTCATGAAGAAAACCTTGATAGGTGAAGCCTACATCTGGCTTGACAAGGTGGACATGAGGAAGCGAGTGGTCAGCTGGCACAAGCTGTTCGTCAGTTCCACTCAGACCAACCCCTGAACACCACACCAAAAAGATCCAGATGCAGCAGATCAGCCAACACTAAATGCAAAGTGCATAGTTCAGAGATGTGACAAAAAATGAATAAGAGAATGAGAATAAGAGCAAAGAAAAGAGATTCCTTTAATTTGTTGCTTCAGTTTATAAATCATAAAAGAAAGGTTTATTATGTGCTACTAACATTGCAATTATATCAGTCCAACACTGCCAGCACATATCCACCTCCTCCCATTTCAAGTCTCTGCTGGTTTTGGATTTAACATGCAAACATAAAAAGCTGGCACTGATAGACACTCAGCAGCAATATGGCTTTGAGGGCAGTGACGTCTTTCTTACCACAGTTCTATTTCCATAATCCACATGAGATGCCGAGATGTGATTCTGCACTACCGAACAAACATATCTAACAAAGGGAAAGATGAAAAATAGAATCATGGAATTAATTTTATTTCCTTCATATGAGAGACATGGTTGTGCTATGATCGTGACGTGTGTGGATTTAAGTGGTCTTGGAATATTAACTGATGAAGAAATGCATACATTTTTTGTACAATATTCTTTCAGTTTCACTTAAAAAGAAAAAAAAAACACAATAAAGAGCTTATGTAGGCCTGAGTCAGACAGTTGACCTTTGCTGTGGGATGAAGATTAAATGTACAGCACTTCTGATTGTAGATATCCCACATGCAAATATAAGAGCATATCAGAGAATCACATTGTACAGTGTGACGTTTATATAGTATACACAGATATCAGATGCAGAATATATCTAAATATAATATACAGTATAAGAGTTGTTCTCTTGTCACTAGATTATATATATAAATATATATAATATGGTACAGATACACAGACTTTGTTAGATTGAGGCTGTGAGTGGCGCACTGACAATCCAGTAATCTATGGTGTAGGCAGTCACAATAACTATTATGTGAATGTGGACCTATGTGAGCTCAAGGATGTTAATAATCATGTTCAGTAGCTCCCTTGGTTCTCTGATCACACTAATGCACCACTATATCGAACAGGGCTGTGACTGAATAAAAATAAAATCCAAGGTCAATGACAACCTCTAGTGGCAGGTTACTATTTTACTAGCATGATATTGTTAGGAAAGATTAGAATTAAAATTAAAATTAACAATGAACAGCATCTGCTGTGTTGAATGTTACAACTGTGGAAGGTGAGTTTCACACATCTGTCTCAAGTGTACAACATTTTGCTTTAAGATTGTTGTAATGGCTCAGATTTTGCTAATATTTCTTTCTGTGTAGTCCATCGTCAGACATGTAATTCATACAAGATGTGTCAAAAACCTCTGTAGATCTGCAACTGTCATTACCTCAGTATGACAGCCCTGCTGTCTCTGTGTTAGTAAGTCCCTCTGGTCTGAGTTTTCTCTGAAAATTATTTCAAAAGGAAGAAAAAAAATGCTTTACCATTCAAATGTCAAGGTTCTTTTGTGTGTCTGGCTGTACTGTAAAACACTTAACTATTTTGTGTCAGTGACTCCCATTACAACACATTGAACCAGCCTCTTTCACTGCCTGCAACCAAAACACTCAGGCCCACTGGCGTACAGTGATGTATAGGATCAAATGAAAGCATGGGGCCTAGTCTCAGTACTAAGGTGTGAGTAGGTGACCCATGTATTTATCTGTATTCGTCTTACAATGTTTTGTCACCTTTACCTGTACAGAATGAAAAATTGACCCTCAGAACTACTGTCAGTGTGTTTAGGCACATCACAGAGCCAATGCAACTATTTAGAATATATCACTGGAGGCTACAAACATACTTAGAGCAAGATGTCACTTATCGCCTATATTAATTGCAAAGTAAAAAAAAAAAACAAGCAAACAAAAAAGAGTACAGTGAGGGAGAAAACAAGGTTAATTTTTCAATGCTGACAATTATTTTGTTGTGCCAACCGTGATTTATGTTTAAATTCTTAACAATTATATTTCTTTTTTACATTCCAGATCCATTGTTTCATTTGAAGTAATTCTATGCAACATATACGTTTGAATGCATTTGTGTTTTTGAAATTAAAATGTTTTATCTGTGAACATATGTTCTTAAAATATGTAAGAAAATAACTTTAATTTGTACATCGATGAAAGAAAATATGAAATACTCTGATTTTTTTACTGATTTTAATATATATTGATGTTAACAGCTGTTAACATCTACATGGATCTTGTGCACTTTATTATTGCGTTGTCTCATTTGTTCCATCATGACATCCGGGATTACGTGTTTTGTGTTTATGCACTGAAATGAACTGAGTCATGGTGTATGTGATGGCAGGAAATATTGTGGTGTGCATTTTGTATCTATGTGGAAAAAGAAAAAACATGCAGACACACTGGGGTTCCTAAACGTAATGCACAATCTGGGGGGGATAAATATCACTCTAAACTGCATCATGCTCTCAGTGTACTTAAAAAGTTTGTGTACACAGTACAGTAAATTAGACATATTATCTCAATGCTCAGCCTTGACTGTTCAACCCCTGTGTTTCATTAGACTTCACCCAAGCTAAATACTGTTTGTTTAGATCAGCTGTTGCCTGTAATCGTGAATCCATTCATTTGTTGTTGTTCTGAGGGGTGTGAATGTGACTCAAGTTGTTTGACATGTGTACATAAAGTGTTTATTTTCTACAAAGATTGAATGTTTATATTGTCCAAAGTTTGAGCATGTGAGTGTTGAAAAAAAAATCACAAAAGACATATAATTGTACAGCAATTCATGTCTATAGCTGTAAAAGGGGAGTTGACTGTGTAATCAAAACCTGTGCTGTCAACCAATGACTATGTGTGCAACTACGTCCCGTAAACTGCTGAAA
Source organism: Oreochromis aureus (assembly GCF_013358895.1). NCBI lineage: Eukaryota > Metazoa > Chordata > Actinopteri > Cichliformes > Cichlidae > Oreochromis > Oreochromis aureus. The sequence goes on along the minus strand of NC_052948.1, from coordinate 10,062,147 downwards.
CAACACAAAGGGAAAAAAAAATCTACTCAACTTCAATAGTTGTCTGAAACTTTATGTTTTGGATGTTGCATGTTTTGTTGATGGTTTGTCGGTATATTTTGCCTAAAGATTACGTTTAAAAAGAGAGAGAATATGTATAGATTTATCTGTATGCTGAGTGTAAAGAAATATGCTTGTAAAATTGTCTTGTTTTTCACTCAGTGTAAAAACAAAACATATACTGTTATGGTTTTGTGGTTGTACACAGGATGTGTTGAGATATGCAAATCGTGCTGTAAAAAAAATCAGCGTTTCCCCTGAGTCTAAAAGAATAAATATTAAGAAGAGTTATATTGCACATTTGGAGTTGAGCTTTGTTTTGTTAACAGCTTTCTTTATTATTACTTAAAAAATAACTTTTTAATGTGATAATAGGCCTTGCTCTGTTAATTATTTTAAGGAACAAACTCGCTTTCCGTGTTTGGAGCAGTTTAATCATTATTTGTTAATTAGACGTGCCTAAGGAAGCACGAGTTCAGTTTCTGACCGTCTGCTCCCTGTGGACACTGCAAACTTGCTCTTGAAAGAAAAACCTACATTAAGTATGCACAAGCTGACATCCTAGTGCCAAAAACTATATAAAAAAAAAAAAAAAGGCACTGTGATTCTTTAAAAATTGTTTAGTAGAAGTGAGTTTGGAGTGGAACACATAATCGCTGTACCATTTTGCCGTGTTTGTGATTATGATATCGACCTGTTTTCAACATCCCATTATGGTTTATTCTCATCAAGACGATACAAGATGTTTTGTCTATTTTTTCTTTTAAAAATTTCTTTTAAATTTATTTATTTAAATTGTCTCTTTTCTTAGGAGTTGAAAATATTATCACCATCTACACAGCTTCAACATTATCTAAATATTTGGTGATTGTATATTTTACATAACTTTACTATGACAGCAGAAGCTGGAACTGGGATGATGAATGGCTTTGGTAGAGCCTCCGATCCTTTATTTGGCTGTAATTTCAAGGCATGGTCACTGTGAGGCAGAATTGACTCACATTAACATCTGGGGATGAGCCACTTGGTATCATAGACTGCAGCTGTAAAAATTGGAATCGGAATACTTTATGAATCCCTTAGGAAATGATGTGGTCACAGCTGCTCCAAGACAGTACAGTAACTGATTAAATTAAATAAAACAGTATATTAAAGTTACAAAATATACAAAATAGCTCAATTATAAATATCCAAAAAATTACAGAGATAAATATATGATGGACATTTTACTATACACTGTTTGTCATTTGTTATTTCTAATTTTCACTGTACATGTGCAAAAGGGTGCAACTATTGCACTCTGCTATGCATTAGATGGAGGAGTTGTACTGGGGGATAGCCACAGGTAGGACTGATTTCCTGTGTGGTTCGGTGGTGGATTTGGGTATTCTCTATCTCTCACTGAACATGCTTCTGTGATTGGCCACAGAACGTCATGGAGTGGGTGGGAGGTACTGTCCAGCATTGACCTTATTACCACATGACTCACTGAGAGATGCTACTAACCAGCCAATCGGTGGCATGCAGTCTGACAAGCTCACATTTTAGTACCTGCTCGGAACGCTTTGAACCTCAGGCGAGCAGGTACTAAAAAAGTACCTGGTACCAGGTACTATGACCTAATGGAAAACCCTGAAAACCATGGTGAACCATGCTGAGTCAATAGAGTAGGTACTAATGGAAAAGGGGCTATCGTGTTTGCCAGCTGTTCCAGATGGGCATAGACAGAACTGAGCTGGTAGATGATAGCATCCTCAGCTCTGAGGCGAGGCTGGTATGAGAACTGAAAGGTATCCTGACGTGGCCTGACAATAAGTTGGGGATGGGAAAGGATGAGTCTTTCCATGGTCTTCATGACATGGAAGTTCAGTGCCACAGGCCTGTAATCCTGGGGGGCATTGGGACATGGTGTCTTTGGTACAGGAATGAGACATGACATCTTCCACACCACTGGGACCCTCCGAAGACTCAGATTCATCATGAACAGTTTATGAAAGACTCCACAAAGCTGGGGGCACAGGCCATGAGGACATAGGGCCACACCCTGTCTGGACCAGCAGAATTGCCTGAGTGGAGTCTTCTCATTTGACTCAAGACTCAAGAAGACTCAAGAGTTTGTCTCTGAACTCAGTCATGAGTGAAAGTGACAGGTGGGGGAGGGGTGTCAGGACTTTCACTTGAGTTTGGAGAGAGAGGGAGAGAGAGTGGCGTGACTGTGGATTGCAGGCTGACCACAGGTAAGTCACTAGGGGGGAGAGCATTCACTGCAGTGTCAAATCTGCTGAAAAACACATTCAACTCATTCGCTCTGTCCTCACTGCTCCCAGCTCCTCTGCTGTTGGATGGCCTGAATCCAGTGATTGTCTTCATGCCACTCTACACCTCTCTCATGCTGTTCTGCTGGAGTTTCCACTCCAGCTTTCTCCTGTAATTGTCCTTAGCCTCTCTGCTCTTGCCCTTCAATAACACCTGAACCATTCACAGAATGAGTCTCAGTCATGGTACAAAAGAAATGTATGTTCTTGGGTCATGACCATCAAGAATTTCAAAGATGAAAGACGACTATGAGTAAATAGGTCTTAGGAAACAAACTCCAATTTAGTTTTACTCTGCAAATAGAAATACAGAATTACTTGTTTACAAAGTGAAGTCAATACAATTCAGAAAGGTAGAAAAATAACCTTATATAATATTTTTTATACAAGGTTATTTTGTATAATAATACTGAAACAGTACAGAGGAGTATATATTTTTGAGTTATTTTATTTCATTATTTTAATCATTAGTTTAACTTATTATGAATTGTATTATTATAAATATGTCATTTAGCTGAATGAACCTGCTTTTGCTTTTGTTATAATTTTTTAGAGTGGTCAAAATAATTGTTTTTAAATATTTTAAATGTGTCTATTAGTTCACCCATTCAATGCTTATCCTCATGTTTGAACAGATATTAAAACTAAGATGCTTAATTGCATTTATTTCACTTTATCTTTCTTCGTTATTTCTCACTAAATTACATTACATAGGTAAATATTTCCACTTTGAATCTTTCATTCATCAAGATTCAGTGCATCATTTAGCTGTTCCCTTAATTAAATGATGGAATGTAATTGATGAAATGCATCATGATGTTCTCCCAGGTGGTCAGATACTACATCTATGTTCAAATTTAAATGTGCATGGGAATGAACACATATATTAAACACAGCTGTTATGATATCTGCACGCTACTGCATAGATGCAGAAAAAAGAAAAGAATGACAGGAGAAAAAAAACAAAGACTGTATTGAAGCTGGTTTGTTCTTTAATGTTTCCAGTAATTTTCGTAGATTACCTATAGGTGGCAGTATCCTCTGTCAAATACACCCAATACAGCTGCTCTTTAACCAATTATGGTTCAACACATTATTCACTAATAATCATAATATAAATCTCCAGGTTGTACTCGGATGTCAGTATTAACTTTGAGGTTAATATTCAAAATAAATATTCTGTACTCTGTGCAGATATTTTCAGTAAATTCCTCATATGGAGTAAGAAAAAACCCATACAAAAATACATTTTAAGGCAAATTATTTATTGTATGTATTCCTGTTATGGTATGTATTTTAATCAATCTAATCATCTAACTGCATTATATGGAATACAGCACATTAGTATACGGATAGAGAAAAACTGACTTCCACGGCCTGTCTGACTCATGCCAGAAGATTTTATTCTCGTCCTTTCCCAATGATCATTTCTTAGACTATATGAGAAGGTATGTAGCAGTGACTCCTTTTCAGGGTGCAGTTTGAGATCCTTGAAGTACTGAATGGGATTGTCTGCAGAAGAGGCCACCATCTCTCCATCTCCTTCTCCCTCTCTGCACTGCTCTTTTCTCCTGTCCAGTTCTCACTAGTCGTTCCTATCCCATCATCAGGCGCATCTGCTTCTTTTCTTCTTGTTGGAGAAATGAGGGTGGAAAAAGGTGTAGGGGGAGAATTTGGGAAAGGTGATGTCACAAGGTGTGAAGGATCAGAACAGTGGAAAAACTGAAGGGCCGGCGCAACAGTGTAGTACAGTAAGAGCAATGGATAGGTGGGGAGGGAGAAACAAAGAGAGAAAGGGGAAAATGGGAGGAGGGGAGGGTGAGAGGACAAGAGAGATGGTGTGTGGTTGCCAAGCAACAATTGATAACCAAATCCCCAAGCACCGTGCTTGTGCCGTCCTGCCCTCCCTCCAGGCTTGAATTACACACACACACACACGCACATGCACAAACACACACATGCACAAGCACACACAGGCACTTTGATAGATTAGGTTTAATGGTTTTGCTTTAATTATTCAATTATTCACAGGGGTGATGATACTAATATCTTAAAATATCAACAAAAACATTACTGCAGTTGTGCAAGACTTTGAATTTATATTGCAACTTTTAAAATTCGAAGCGATGTGCAGCACATCTTTAGAAATTCAATTTTATAAAACGTGATGGATGATACTGAGATTTATTGGGCTCTAATACTGTACTTTGCTGGTAATTTCACTCGTGCACTATATGTGTGAAATCAATGCAGCTGCTAGCCGAGTATTCTCCTTCATTCTCATGTGGGACAGTTAGTCTGCTTGCTGTCTGGATAACTGGTAAAGACTGTGCAGTCAAAGGCAATAATTCTCCTCTACCTCCAAATTGTAGGCAAGATGAGAGGTTTTGAGGTATTTTAAAGAGAAAACCCTGAACCTGTATATATTTGCCTGCATATGTTGTGTGGGTGGTATGCCAGTTAGTCCCTTCCATTGTTTTGTTTTGTTTTTCAAACTGATGTTATAAAAAGAACAAAAAAATGATATATTTGCTACTTAAGCTGCCCACCCGAGAGCAAGTACACACATGGTGCCTGTTTGAATAAAAAAAAGTTATCAAAATTTATTTCAAAAGACCAGAAAAGTTATTCATTTCATTTCAGTTCAATTCAATTCACTTTTATTTATATATCTATATAGTTCTTTAAAGTGTAAGCCAGAGATCCTAATACAATAATGCTGAAAAACAGTCAAACAACCCCATCTGAGCAAGCACTTGGCAACAGTGGTAAGGAAAAACTCCCTTTTAAGAGGAAGAAACCTGTTAAAGGGGAGAAAGAGAGACAAGACAAACACACACTGTGAAAGAGAGTCAGAGATTAACGATAACTAATGATTAAAAGCAGCAATTAAAGTTATGCTTTTTAGTTATCATTTGTGACACCATAATTATACCTTTTCTTTTTATTGCCTACAAAACTACTGTTTGTCGTAATTGCATCCGGTTAATTAAGGGGCAGTCGAAAAGAGCGGGAACAACGAGAGAGAGAGAGAGAGAGAGTGAGTGAGTGAGAGAGAGAGAGAGAGAGAGATAGCGATAGAGAGAGAGAGAGAGTCTGGCATCGTATTCAGCTCCAGTACCTGTTAGAGCGCTGGATGGCCGAGTGATCAGATTAGAGGTGTCAGTGTTCGTTAATCTGTGAGGGAGCGACAGGCAGCTACACGCGCTGCTTTAGCACGTCGGTTCATTCAGCGGCGGTAGAGGGGAGTGGAACAGATTGTATATTGACGTCCATCGGGGAATTTCCCCTCTTTTTTACAATGGATTCCTGCGGGGTACGAGCCTGGGTGTTTCTGTTCCTGCTGTGGCAGGACGGTTGTTGGGCATCGCAGTTTCCGACACAGCTCATGTAAGTAGGCTACAGCTCTTGTAATCCTGTTTCGATCAATTGATGTTCTGGTTTGCAGAGACCTTGTTTCAGGGAGCTTTTTTGCTTTCTCTTTTTTTATTCTCTCTCGCTCTCTCTCTCTCTCTCTCTCTAATGAAACACTCATGGGTGTATAGGCTTCATGGTGTGTGTGGGTGTGAGAGTAGGGTGGGCAGGTCATTCCATTCATGCGGTGGTCATTTTGATCAAGACAGCTTTTTTCAGACCTCTGCCTGCTCGCGTTGTTACGCTGATTAATGTTGGTTACCGTAATCAGCAGTTTGTCACCGGTGGCTTGGCGAGCCGTGACAGCTCTTCTATGAAGTTGTAGCCTAGAGGAGAGTGGCTTTGCTCGGTCCTGCTGCTTTAGCCAATAATAAATGATAAAAGTTGGCGTTTTTTCTGGGGCCCCTTATTGGCCAAGAACCAGGTTATTCTACCCTTTGAGGTTTGTCCCTCGCTATTGTAAACTGGAGTAAAACGCCCCTATTTTCTTTTCGAATATTTTTTGGATTACCAACATAATATGTACAAAAACTATGCTTAAGTATCATTTACAGGATATTTAAATTGTAATTGATAATTTATTATAAATTTAAGTAAAATCTTGTAAAAGGTGCTTCTTTTCTCACAAGAGGGGAAGGCCTCTGAGAGACATTCATTTTTCCTTGATATCTCAAAAATGTAATTTCACTTACTTCAAAAAATATTTTTGTTTGATGTTAAATTAGACAGCCCCCAGGCTAATCTATTACATCAACTCAAAACTATTTTTTTCTTTTCGTTTCGTTTTTAAAAAAAATATTTTTGTTATATATTTGTTTCGTTATATTAAATATATTTGCGCTATTCAAACATGACCAGGCCACCATCTTCTAAGGAAAGATAAAACTTGAATGAGTCAATATACTTGTCAGAAAGGAAATTTCCGGTGGTGGGGGGTGTAGAGAGGTGGGGGGGTGGTGGAGGGTATCTTACACCGGTTTACCCCAGTAATAAAATAGCCAAATATGGAGAAAAAAGTATATCTCAATAATTCCAAGTCTTTTTTCAAAAGCTGTTTAATTTCAGTATTGCATTGCTGCCAGAGCATATAATACTGAACTAATAATAATCATATGCTTATCTACAGAAAAGATGAAACTGTTGCTGAAATGCTCACTGGCCTAAACTGCTCTGGTCTGTTTAGATTTTTAGTAACGCTGCACTTTTTTACCTTGGAAGAGTGATCAGTGCGCCCACAGCAAGTGCCCAGAAAATCCAGAAGTCATTTCATTTGAAACAGACTTACTGAAATGTGCTTCACTTTTTTTGTATAGTTTTAAAAAATAGTATTTTTTTCAAGATGCTTGATTTGCATTGTGGATAATCTCCTCACTCTTATTTGTAAACTTCATTTACTGCTAACCCATACCCTTTCTGTCTTGTGTTCTTTAGACCTGCTGGCAAACTGGCCAGGTTTCAATTGTAGCGGTCCTCAGTGTCATTCAGCTTCTTCTCTAGAGACGAGCTTGTTCTTCATCTGCAGAGAAGAGCTCATCCTGTCTATAGAAAAGAGGATGAGACTCCAGCTCCACCTTCTTGAACAGCAGCAGTCCTCCTTTGGCTCAGATGCACTGAGAGGTAGAGGGCCACTCTAACCAGAATCAACAGCAGGTGAAGAACTGCTCTTGGAGATGGTGGAGCTGGAGACTGAGTGGAGATGGCATATGATTATATTGCTTAAGTTATTTATTTGTTTGTTTGTTTCTCTTCCTCCCCACCACAAATAAATTCTCCATCTATATTAAACACTGTATTAAATAATTCAGTTTCATCACCTTTGCATCTTATTGTCCCTTCCTCTTTTTTGTATACTTGCTTAAAGTGGAGGATGCTGTGGGGATTCATTTTTAAATGTCTTAGAGCACAAATTATCGACCAGATAGTCCTCGTTCTTCAAACTTCTTTCTTGCCAAATGAACTAGCAAACAGTAAGCATGAAAGTGATCAGTAAAAACATGACTGTCCTTGCATGCTTTTCTGCACGGCACATTACCAATGAAGATATTTGTGAGAAATAACTGATAAATGAAAATAGTTCCAGAAAGAAGGGAAACTAAAGAAGTTTCTTTTTTCCTTTTTTTTTAAATTTGAACTGTGCGAGCTAACGAGATATAATAGAATTATTGAACATAGGCATCATGAGCAAAAGAGATATTAAAATTAACTGTATTTTACACTCTGTTTTATTAAGTGCATCCTCCTGGATTACACTGATCAAATGGATGGAGAGAAAACATTTTCATTATGGATAAGCTGTTCTGGCAAACTGTAAACACCTGCTCTTCTGTCTCTTGTCAATCCTAAATAGCTCTGTTGTTAAAGTAGCCACTCTGGAGACAAAACATTTTACATTACCTTAGTTCTCTTCAGCAACTATTTAAAGTGAACAGAAAATAAAACTGGGGCAAAAGCTTACTTTAAAGACATCGCATGGGAGTTTTTGAATCTATTACTGTGAACCCATGTTGGCTGTGGTAGGAATATTTCACAGTTCTACTGTTTGTCCCATGGTTGTAGAAAAAAACAACAACCAAAAAAACCCCCGATTAAGGGTCATGAGGTGGTCAAGTCATTTTGATGTTCAAACCCTTAACTTCACATTAAAGCAACGTTTATTATCTAGGTCATGTTGAACAGGAACTGAATTGGCCACCTGGGTGTCAGAGGCTTCAGAGTGAGAGCAGGCACTGCAGGTTGTTTTGGTGCAGCTGGTGTTTCCATGCCTCATTCTGCTTTTCTGTCTGGACTGGACCTGCTTCAGTCTTTGCCTCTATAATGATGTGTAATTAGACTGTGGTTTAATACAGCCGCCTACCGAGATACACATCATGGGCCAGCTCATTACTCTCTCTAGTTCCAAAGTGATTGTACCACAACATCTGTCTCTCTCTTTCCTGCCTTGTCTCTCTTCCTCTCTTTCTGTTTTTTGCTCTTCTTGTGTCTGTAAAACAATGTAGGGCAGTGCCTGACCCAGTTGCCATTGGTATATGCATTTGTGTCTGCGTATGTGTGTTTAATTATCCAGCATTGTACCACAGGCTGCAGTAATCAAAGCCCAGAAACCAGAGCAGAAAAATGTTGCTACCTCAGCTTAATAACATCGACTTTATTAATGTTTATTACAGGCATCTCTGGATCACTTTTTTGATTTAGCCATTGATAACAGCCCACCTTATGATGAGTGCTAGAGTGCTAGCGCTGTGAAAGATGATAAAATGACACAGATCAGTGTACTTTGCCTTTTGATCTAGATAACAGCCCACCTTATGATGAGTGCTAGAGTGCTAGCGCTGTGAAAGATGATAAAATGACACAGATCAGTGTACTTTGCCTTTTTGATCTAGAAATAGAATAGATCAAATTAAAGAAGATGGATGATGAATATGAGAAAGCATATATATATATATATATATATATATATATATATATATATGAGGGATATATATATATATATATATATATATATATATTTATTAATAAGGTGCAACGACACCATGTTCAACCACTACAGCTTGACTGTGACTTTGCACTGATTCTACAAGTGTCTGAAAGTCTACTGGATAGATGCAACACCATTATTTCAAAAGATGTACCCTCATTTAATGATGGTGATGGAGAATGCTGTTGAAAACATCAATTCAGAACTTTCCATTTATGAGACTGGGTTGAAGCAGCAAAGGCAATAAAATATGATTTACACCAATTTCATAGCATTCAGTGACACCTTGTGCCCCAAGGCTGGGTGCATTGTCATCTAAGACAAGATTACTTCCATCAGAATAGATATACTTTTTCATAGGGAAAGGGTGATCAATCTGAACAACTTTGTATTGATTTGCAGTAAATCCTAATTAGAAAGAATATTTGATTTCAAATATGCATATAAACTGACAGATATGGCTTTGGGGTGTAGCATTGCTCTATACTATTTTCCTCTGCTGCATGAGTCTAGTGAGGTCTGTACTACTAAGACCAATTCCCTTGCATGTTGCAGTGCTTGGTTTCTGTGTATACATAAAACAAATGAGCTTTTCATATAGATTTCCAAACAAAGTGAGTAACCAAAAATTTCCACTCACCCATATTGTACTTGAAGAAGAGCACATGCACACATAGCCAACTATTACAACCAGAAATTTACACTGATAAGATTCCACAGAAGCTAAACTCAGGAAGTCAGGTGAAAGTGGCTCTGCCTTTCTGAATGCCAAATTCCTGGAAACACACATAAACTCTAAGTCACAGTTGACTTGTCTGTGCTTCAGGCTTCAAGAGCTAAGGTCCACATAAACACACACAGTGTGTAAACAGTACAGTTTTGTTATACCCAGTTAAAAATAGGATATTAAAAAGGGTCACAAAATACTTAAAGAAGTCACGCAAACCCTGGCCCATACTGCTAAATTTACAAGGCAGAGAAAATTATTAATCTCTTGGTAAGGTTATCTAATTGACAATTATTATTATGAAAAAATTAACAACTTATGACAGCAATAGATCAACACAAAATATGGGTAACAGGCCCATCAGTATAACACTTAGAATCTGTATTAGCCAATAGGCCATAGGTTCAGTGGAAATAAGCAACCTACATGTGACAAGTAATAATATTTGCAGAGTTCAACTTTCCTCAAATCACTATGGAGTTTAAGAAGCTGTACTTTTTTCAAGTTGGAGATTGAGAAGCAAAGATTAAAATCTCCTGACTTACACTAGTAAAGCTTTCCCTAAACTACTGTATTTCACATTCACTATTCCCTGTGGTATTCCCTATCTTGCAAAGTGTCTCATCTTTCTCCACAAGTGTGCTTGCTTTGAATGTTCCTCATTCACTGTGGATTTTGTATCCCTGATGCATTTTTTTCCTTGCTTTTTGATCTTCTGAACCTTTCTGTCTTGCCAACCCCCTCAGCTGTACTAAATGTCACGGTCGATGTTTTTCACGTAGTAAATTGAATGACTTTCAACACACCGCTGCAATGACAGTTTTTGAAAGTATTTTCTGAGTATGAATATCTGATTTTCAATGTTTGTTCCAGTATGTGTGCGTGTGTGTGAGTGTGTGTGTGTGTGTGTGTGTGTGTGTGTGTGTGTGTGTGTGTGTGTGCATATTGCTTCAAGGCAGCCGAGTTGTGAAATGGATGTTAATGAGAACCTCTCTATGCTATATAAACTTGTCATCATTCTCATACAGTATACATGGTAAAAAAAGTTTCTACATCATTGATCTGCAGGGTCCACGACCCCTATGGGAAGTCTGTTTCAGCTCTCTGATTAAAAAGTCCAAATCTCTGATTCTATAAGTCTCTTACCCAGTAAGTAATGGAGAGTTCAGCTGGAGCCAATGTATGTGAGGGGACTCACCCCTCTGACTGCCTTGTAATCCTCCAAATGTCCTCCACTGTCATCATCTGATAAGAAAAATGCCCGAGTAGCCTTGCAGGATCGGCTTTATCAGCCCCACTCATTACTAAACAGCAGCTCCCCTCTCAGTTGGGCACTTGTTAATAACTGGGTTGATTTTAAAAGCCAGGACAATAGGCCCCAAGGGAGTGTTGCATTCAAATGACGAGAGTAACCTATAAGAGTTATTTGGACTAGTAAAGAACGATACTCAGATTTTTACTTTTACTGTTTCACAAAAGGTTAAAATGTGAATGTCTACAATTTAGAATAATTGCAGGAAATGTTATTAAAGCAGTTTAGCAGGAGCAAAGCAAAATCAAATAGTAATAATCACAAAACAACAATCAAATCACCTGAACTATAATTATCTAATTAACTGACTCTGAGCTAAGCTAATGCTGATTTTGTTCTTATGTTCGGTGAGGAGAGGTTGGAGAAAGGGTGAGCACAACCAGGCCTAAAGATGCACTTATCCCCGTGTTCCGAGTTGATGATAATCACCCAACAGGAAATAAGTATCCCTTGGGAATTCAGTGGAAGTATGCTGTACACACACACACACACAAAATGAGCAGAGAGGAAAGCCAAAAATATACAACCAATTTGCAGGTCCACAGGTCGGGCTGGGTCAATCCCTCTAGCGTCTCTGCTGTAATTTTCAACTGTGAACATCTCAGATCCAATCTTCTGAGCTGCTCATCTCACATAAGACAAAGGGGAAAAACCCTGTATCTCTTCTTCACTTAACTTTTTACATTCACCCTTTCTCCCCTCTCTTACTGGATGTCACATCTTCTGAGATGACATCTAACCTCACCTCTGGGAACATCCAGTCACATTATTAACATCTAATCACCCGATTTCCACCCACACCTTATCTATCTCTGTCTATCTATCCGACTTACGTGATTTAACGCAAAGTTTAAAGTTTAAATTTTAAAATCACTTCATTAAATTTCCTTTGTTATTGTTAACACAGAAATCCCATCACATTTAAACATTCAGTCACATATGGATATAATTCACTTCATGTTTCATTCAGTTTATGTAATTCTGCCTCAGTTAGATTTGTCTTTAGCAGATTCTCAAATGAACATTCATTGTAACATAATCCCTTTTTAATTCAAATACAGAGGAATACTTTCTTTTACTTTTCTTTAAAAAACTGTGTTTGTCAATCATTTATTTGATACAACTTCTTTTTATTAAATCATACTTTTTATAAGTCAGATTATTCATAGACCGGTGGCTCCTGTGTGTCACTTTCACCCCGATCCTGCACCACACACACATACACACACCCATACATACCAAGGTCAGACTCTGTAGAGGTCTGTTATTAGAATCAATGCATAGATTACATTTTCTTATTCATTATCTGGGTTACACTTACACCTACTCATTTTCAACATACCTGATGATATTTTGAACAGTATTAAGGATAATTTACTATCAGCAAATTCATTCATTCTTAATTTAAAATCATGTACAATGACTGGTGACAGAGTTCTTATCTTCTCGCATTCCTGCTGTTACCTATTAATCTACTAAGGTTGAAGCTGGATCATGTCGTTTTTATTATTCAAACTACATTTGTCATTTAACATATTGATCAAAACTTGTATTTTGATCTATATTTGATTAACAATAAAAGTATTTATTATAAAAGTATTTATTATTAGAGAATAGGGAAAAGCTCTGTTTTAGCACTCTGATCAGTTTTAATCACTTAAGGCTGCATGTTAAGACCTTTTACCCCCTCTCAGCTGTGAGGACTAGGGTCAGCCAAAGGGGGTCTTCTTTGGGGGGATCTCTTACAACCTCACATCACCTGACAACATGTGTAGAGTGACAACATGTGATTATCCTAACAAGTCACTGTCTCACATCGTGCATAATGTCTTAGGTTCTCCTCTTCCCAATCATCATCCATGGCCACTTTCTTCAAGTGGTACATAGTGAGTAATGGAGGAGGATGAGACTAATGTATAAACCAGTGTGTGGCACTGATGTACCGTGACTACACAGAAAAAAAAATTAAATAAAAATAAAAGGCAAGCATCAGGTGAGCAATTTTCACTCAAGTGAATGGGTACCATCATTGAGTCTGTTGTTTGGTTGCTATTATTCGTACATCAATGGCACCAGCAGGCTGGAAATGATTAAAGCTCTTTGAGATATAGAAAAGCATGTTGGTCTTAGCTACCGCCCACCTCCTGCCTGTCCACTCACATCACTGTCACTAGTCACAACAATAGCTGGCACCTATCTGAATGGTTGACTTTATGTTTGAACTCTCTGAAAGCAATTGTATTAGTTGACATGCAGTGACACAAGCTTTATTAGATGACATCGTGTTTGTTTCTGGTGATCTGGGTTTGATTGGTTGACATTTTGCCCGACCCACAAGAGTGATTCTCTTTGACCTTGTTTGTTTTTGCGTCATGTGACTTGGTTGGTCTTTTTAGATGATTGATATAAGATAGCTTGACAGACAGTTTAACTGAAATGCATGCAACGTCTCTTCTAAACTGGTTATATCTGAGCTACAGGATTGGTTGTGTGCATTTCTTTGTCCCATAGGATTAAAGAATGGGTTGATCAGATGCAGAAAGAGCTTGTTACCCTGGCAGACACAGCCGCAGCTGGGAAGAGCCTCACTCAGGTATAAACACCAGAATATACACACACATGCATAAAATCAGAGCATAATCCTATTCCTTTCTTAAAATTTAAGTCAACCCCTTGTATATTTCCCCCCAATGTTTTCACTCTTAATTTCCTGTGAAAATTATATTTAGTTTTAACAATAATTTAAACAAATGAATGTCTGAAAGTCTTTTTTGTATTAAAACGGCAATTACGTTTGTCTCTCTCCATGTAGATTTTTCTGAGAAACCAGCACCTCTACACTGTGGAGCAAAACGATGCAGAGGAGCTAGTGGCCAGAGCAGCCAGGAACATAGAGCAGCTGCTACGCAAGAGGTCTGCTGCCTTGGAGGTAAAATTCACTCCTCTCAAAGGAACCAACTGTCAGTTTGCAGTTTGTTTGTAGCTTTTGATGCTGCGCAGGACAAACTCTTCAAGTGCCATGACAGCGACCAGTTTTCCATCTGTTCTTCTTTTAGTCTTCACCAAGGATATTAAATAATCAGAATGTGATGATAAAAACCTAAAGATAAACTGGAGTGCATTAGGTTTTAGTGACACGGGAATGTTTGTGGTATTTAGTCATTGTAAAAGTAATACAAATAACAGCAGATGAACCGATTTCTCATTCAAGTCAAAATCGGAACAGGAATTCACTTTGGGTACATTTAATTCATTTCAGACCAGGGATGAAAACTGTCAACATGGATAAAAGCAATTTGAAAAAGATGATAAAAATTTCAGTTGCTTTTATGTTTGATTTGTCTTTAACAAACATGACACCCTGTGCTATGTGTAGATTTTGTGACAGTCACAAAACTAAAAGCAATTAGATACAAAAGCCTTTTGTTTTCTGAGCTGCATCTGTCACGAGATGTAAACTGACAAAATATGACAAACTTGCAAAGTCATGATCATGTGTTATTAAAGGCAACAAAAAAAGTTAAAGCAAATTCAATCTCTACATAGCATGCAAATTTAATAAAGGTAGCTGAATTATGTGTAACTGTAATGCATATACTGTATGCACCTGACTGGTGATTGAAATCTTCACATACACTGATCTATAATTCACATACAGTAAAATGAAGTTTAGTTGAATATCTAACAATCACACCTACCAGCACAGCAGTTTATGGGGAGAAACTATGTTTTTATGCCAAACTGAATGATTGCTTTTCCTTAAGTAGGACACAACATATAACTGTAACAGCATTATTGTGTAAAGCGTAAGTTGAGTAATTCACAAGTTATTGCCCAAAACGTAACACATAATTCTACATTAACACCATCTGCACATTATCTGTTTGTTTGCATATTTTTCTGGCCTAGTTTTCCAAATGTGGTTGCTTTTTTCTTTGGTTGTAGTCCAAAGCCTTTAAATAGAGTATCATTCAAAACATTTTAGAGTGGTCTAGTAATGGGATCTCCTAGTCCTTTTAAGGTACACAACTACCCAACAGTTGTTCAGAACAACCTTTTGGAGGTCTGTATGTTATCACAATCTAAACCCGAGGAGTGTGTATTACTTTTGATGGGCATTTTATTAGCCAACTAATGTTTCTATTATAAAGTTATGTGTGTATGACGATTTATAAATCTAATTTGGCTCCATAGTAGAGGATAGATGCTGTATGCTAAAGGAACAGTGGGTGAAGCATATACTTAAAAGAGCAGAAAGCAGGGACTGAGATCTTTCTTCTTTTGGACTGAATGTGATAATGAGAGCCTCGACCCTCGGGATGTTCTTCCCCCCAATTTCTGTCTTTCTTTTTTTAAAATATATTTTTAGGGCAGAGATTCTCATCTCCACTAGGAGTCTGAATAGCAAATTGCCTTACATTGCCTTTTTAAGGCCTTACCATTGTTGTCTAATTAGTAATGGAAAGGGAGTGTTTATGAATGTCCATAAACATGTGTCCTGCCAAGTGTCTGTCTGTTGTTTGTTAAGTAAAGACACTCATATTCTTATCAATTTTCCGAGTGCTGGTGCCACGAGATGCATCAGCAGCAAAGTGAGTATTGGCTCTACTGCATGGAAAAGCAATAGAAGAGAGAAATGGCTGTAATACTGGGCAATGTTACGGTGTATTTTCTATGTGAAAAGTTCATAAGGGTAGGTGGTGGGTGGGACATCAACTTTATGTTGACAGTTGATCCAACCTCCACACATCGATCACGTCTCACTCTTTATTATGCCTCATCTTCTTTTATGAGTAACCTCAAGGCACACTGATATTGGATTCTCTGTCATGAGATGTATAGATGAGAAGATAAATGATAAATGCATGCTGGGAAAGAGGGGCAGGTCAACATGAAAATAATGGCTATGTGGATTGATGGACAGATAGACAGTGAGCAAAGGATCATAGTGAGAGCAGCTGAGGAAATAAAGAAGGCTTTTAGCGAATAGTGTGACTGGTTTCCCTTTTGGGTATAGTCTTTCTAATACTTGCAGACCGCATACAGTAGGAGTGACAATAAACACCAGCAAAGTCAAACCAGAAGATGGTATACAGGAAGCAAACTGTCCCACTAGATTTCAGTTGTGCTTTGAGATTTTTGCTGACCAATCTTCTAAGTCAAAGGCAGGCTTTTTGCTCTAAACTTTATTAGGCAAAATGCAGGAAGCGAATCTTCATTGCAACTGGGACTTCCTTTTTTGCTCAGTGCCTTTGATATGAGGTTGGAAGTGACTCGCAATGTCAATATAATTGGAGATTGCCCAAGGCACTCAAGCCATTTTCACTTACTTGACAAGTGCTTTCAAACTTTCATCTTCCTGTTGGCTTTCGTCTTTCTCTTTCTTGTGTCTTATCTGTCTCTCTTTATCTGATATCTAACTCCGCGTGATGGATGGCCTTCCAAAGGCCGCAGCTTACCTAGCCACAGGTGTGTGAAATAAGTGTCCGTTTATGTGTGCCTATTCATGCTTTCATAAATAAGTGTGAGGCAGAATGTAGCATGCATTATTAATATGTACTTGGCTGCACACTGCTAGGAGAGATCACTTTATCAAAGGTTTTACAATGGATACTGTGGCTCGAAGCCCAATGGGGAACACTCACACATTTACACGTGGAAACATTCACCATTCGGACTGTCCACCTGCCCACTCACTGATCCACCCACTATACATCATTTGCTCCATAAAAAACTCAATAGGGGATATTGGCAGACAGTAGTTTGATAGAGCTTAGGCACTGAAATGTAGCCACCTACACAAGCATGAGCCAAAGGGCCAAAGTACCAAAAACTCCTCTATAAATTTATAATAAATGGTAATGAATGCATATTTGTATCTTTAAATTCAGACCACTTACTGTTGATTTCCAGAATCCTATCTTGTTCATCTTACTTTTATTCTTGTTACTTTTATTGTTATTATAATACAGAGAGCATAGTCCATATGCCTAAACAGATTTGCATTATAATGGGTTTATCTCAACCATCTTAAGGCCAAGAAAATTCTTGTCTCTTACACTGAATAAATGGCTATCACACCTTCACAAAAACAGTATGAAACTGTGAAAGGGTCATTAGAGTAAATAATTCTGCTTAGGGTGATATTATAATGAAAATCTTGATGTCAAATACGGTTGACCACTCGGCGAAACTGTGTGAGACTCTCTTGGCTTGATTCACTTACACATCACATCTCTCCCTCCTACATCTTCAGCTTGTTGTCTCTTTCCCTGAATGCCTAAGTACACTGTAATTAAAGGCTCAATTATTGATACAGCTAAACTTGTGCTACAAAAGATAAACTAAATAAACACCGAAGAAAGACACTGATGCACGCTCACACCTCAAACTCTCTCTTTAATATACCTACCATCCACACAAGTGCCTTGTGATTGTGTGGGGTCCCACAGTTTTTTTGGACGTCCATGTGAGGTTTGCTTCATTGATAACATCACTTGAACTGAATATAACATAAACCAGATGTTGAGTTTTGGTGTTGCAGGCTGAGTTATCACTCTAAATAATATACTGGCACATTTTTAGACACTTGCTCTTTGAATGGGTTGTTCCCTACATCCAGAAACCACATATCAGCCGCAGTTATTTGTTTTTACTTGAACAGTCTGCATGGGGTAAATGTGTGTGTCTACAGTACTGTATGTGTGTGTCTGCACAATTCCTCTTTTCTCCTGAGGTGAAGGGCTCTATCCAGTGACTAATGAGCCACTCCACAGCATTACTTAGAGTAATCCCTCAGCCTGCAGCACACAAAAAAGAAAAAAAAGTCTACAGGACACAGGTGGTGGTGGTGTGTGAGACTCTGCGCTGTAAAATGGGGTGTGTTGGTACATGGATATATGTGGATTAACGTGTCTTTGCAAAATTATCTTAATTTTACAATGTTGGCAACGTGATGATGGAACTCCCTTACAAAATGGCATTTAGCAGTAAGTTGATAAAATACTTTACTTGCTTTTTTAAATATTGATTTTATTACTTCAATTTAATGCAGTCTACAAACGGATACGAGAAAATATAAAAGCCACAGTGTGTGGCACATACTCTACTTTCTGGCCTTTTATGTCTTGTTATGAAATAGAAATAACAAGAAGGAACAGAAGGAGCACTGTCAAGCCCTACAATGTGAGCTCTAGTAGGCTACTCCTGTGCATGTTTCTGACCAAACTGTCAAACTCAGACTCATTGAAGGTGGTATGAGGAGCCAGCATCCTTTAATGGGACCTGTGCTCACAGACCAGCATCATGCAGCTCGACTGGCATGCTAGAGAACATTAAAGCTTGCAGGTCCACCACTGGTCGCAGTTGCTTTTGCAGATGATGGTGCAGGCATTGTAATGTTTGCCACCGCATCTCCAGACTCTTTCATGCCTGTGACATGTGCTCAGTGTGAACCTGCACTCATGAAGAGAAAGATAAGAAACAAACCAGAGGAAGAATCAGTCATGTCTGTGACCACCACCTGCAAAACCATTCCACTTTTGGGGCTGTATTGTTGTTGTCTTTGCAGTGCAACTGTTGTCACTGTGCATCAAATTAATTCACAATGGTTTATGCTTTCCAACTGGAAAGATTTTAGCTGAGTTTGTGTTACACTGAAATGATCAAGTGTTCACTTAATTTTTTAACAGTGTTAGCTAAATGCTAACCAGCAGCTTATGTGTAAAACTCATCTTAATACAAAGGAAAAACAAAATCCTGATTCTGATGCCAAGTCGATGTGATCTAATACATTGATTAAAACTTTGCTGTTAGAATTTCCTAACGCAATTAGCCCACTGTCTTTGATTATATACCTTGTTGGATATGCAAATTGGTTTTTGTCTTGGTTATTTGACTGTCAGACTGACCAAAATACAAGCAAATCAATGACTCATTGACTTCTTTGACATTCTGTAAGTTTATTTAAAGTAGACATAGAATAAACAGTAAAGTGGTGAAAATGTCATATTTTTCATGTAGTTTCCACTACCAAAAACATGGTATTAGGTAAATCTGGATTGTGCAAGATCTTTCATTGATAACCTCACTTAAAAGAGGGGAACAAATGCATATTATGGTTCTAGACAAACAACACAATATCATAACATTGCAGTGCTATTTTTATATATTTTTACATATTTATATATTTTACGTATTAAGCATATTAAGAGAAAAGAAATGTCCTAGCTGTCTTTCAATTTCCCTATAATGTAAGCATGATATGGTAATAAAAACATTTAGATTACAATCACGTCAATAATGAAAAAAATCATAGTCATATCTATAAAAGTGTCAGTCTCAAGATTTCCAGGGTAATGCTGCAAAGTTCAATTATCCAGTTCCCTCTGTCTAGAGATGTGTGTTAAGTGTTTAATGTGGTATTTGTAGATCTCTTTAATGGAGTCTTTGTACCCCAGGTGTTGGACCATATTTTTATTAATCTGCTGCCTGCTGTCACAATGTTATAATAATGAGCAGAAGACGCATTTATGTGTGTGTGTGTGTGTGTGTACCAGTGTACAGCAATGAGTAGCAGCTATGACATGATCAGAGATATTCTAGTCTCCAGAACAGATGTTACTCTACATCCCATCACAATTGTGCGCTGATCATATTAAGCAGGTAAACGGTGTCTCTGTGTGTGTGTGTACGTGTGTGTCTTTTTCTGTGAGCATACATTTATATTTATTGTTTGTGTGATAACGAAAAGAGAAGGGGGGAAGCACTGCAAATAGGGAATTCTAACTAGACTTATAGTAGGCCAGGGACAATAGCCTAATACATTAATCAAGATGAAATCCAAACTGTGTTAGTGGATTGCAAAATGTATTACAGCCTTTTGTGGTCTAAAGATACTGTTCCTTCAAAATTAACACTGATCAATGCCAATTAAATATGGCATGTAGCATTTTTCAGAATCAGCATTTCCATACTTTGTAATTATTGCAATAATTGAGATGAAACAAGGTAATTAGGATCAGCTCTTACACTAGCATGAGTGTCTCTCTGCCGTTCTGCTCTCAGCTGCGATTACTACCAAACAGTATATCCATGCTTCCTTTGCACATGTTAATTCTTTTACAGATTGTTATATAATGTCTGTAATCTAATTGTAATTAACCAATAGAAACTGAAATAATAATATTTCATAATAATAAAATGAATCAGTCTAACCAGGGATAGTAAATCCTTAGCATAGTCTGAGTTTATATCCTTGGGAAACAACCAGAGTTGAACTGAGCAGTCAGAAAATTGCAAAGAGTAGAAAAAAAATGAAATAATTTTTTTTTAATACTAAGATTTTTTTAATGTAGATTTGAAACATGAAAAAATTAAATACTGCAGTTGTCACCACATATGATAGTGGTGTATAAAGGACAATGATGTATATTTTCCTACATATCATGGTGTTCTGTATGCTTATGCCACAGTTTTGTACATAAAGTTTTCTCTGATTTAAATAGAAAACATCAAACACATCTTTAAAGCATTTAAGAAGATATAAAAGCTCAAGTGTTAATTAAATGAACATTAATAAAACTGGGATTTTTGGAACAGTATGGTAAGCATTGTACTCATGATTGACGAAATAGGTAAGTAAATAATAGGTATAAATATGTTGTAGATCCTAAATCTATGCACAAACAGTAAGCATATCTAATGCTACAGTTTCTCCATGTCAGAAGCTTTATATTATACGATAAAGCACATGCAATAACAATTAGACACCCCCTAGGAGTTTTTGATTGGTGACAGTGGGAAAGAAAAACTCCCTTTTAACAGGAAGAGACCTCTGGTAGAAGCCATCTGCCATGATTGGTTAAGGATGAGGGGAGGGAGACAGGACAAAGTAAACACTGTGGAAGAGAGCCATTATTGACTCCCATGTTGTGCAGTGGTAAGTATGCAGGGTTCTTTTAGATCAGAGTGTTTGTAAATCATAATAACAATTTAGGGTTGTACAAGAGGCTTTCAGGGGGACCCTCCAAACAGTTGTGACTGCATATCCTTGTCCCTACAAGGACATGGCATTCTCCAAGTGGACTGGAAAGAAGTATATTAATACCAATTATCCATCCATGGTGTCCATGTAGGGGATATAGTTACACTTAGTGATACATCTCTCAGATACATGCATGACAACAAAAATAGCCAGAATATTAAATGGAATGGGGAGCAGGTGTACATTTACTGTTCCTATCAGCAAGGCTCTCCCATGGGTTCTCGCAGCTGCAGATACCTCAGGTCTGTCTCTCTGTCTCATGCTTTCTTCCTCCTTTTACCTATCTCACCTTCTTCTCTGTGGTTACTTCCATCCCTCCCACCTTCTCTGTCAACTCTCTGTTCCAGTACACCCAGTGCTGTCTCCCCTTTGTTCAAATCCTGGCCTTTTGTCACGGTTCTCTGTCAAACTGATATTTAAAATCAACCTTTTGGCTATCTCCTCTGACATCTCTCACTGCTTTATCACTCACTCTATTCTTCTGCCATCTATCTCTTCTTTCTCCATGCAGCTTTCATTTTAAACTACTACTATCCCGTCTGTCTGTCCTTTGCCCTGCTTTCCATGTCTTGCTTTCCCATGATATGAGTCATTTCTTTTCTTACTCTTTTTGTGCTCCTTTATGTATATTCCTGCATATACGTAAAGTATTTATTTGACACGGATGAAGGTGTTTTTGTTTGTCCTTTTCCAAAGACGGAAACCAACCCGTTGCTCGGTAAATCATCCATAAGCCACCCAGCTATATGTTTTCCTCATTCCAGTGTTCATTCTGATGAGCTTTGTTTTAATGAGTTTACTTTGAAGGCACTGATCATGCTGAGTCAGAGTATTGTTTTTTTTCCTCTCTCTAGACTGTCCTTTGTGCTAATACATCTGCTCATTAATTATGTCCTTCCCTCTTCCCTTTTCAGAGTCATCTCTTTCTTTTTTATTTCTTTTTTCACACCTCCCCCATTTTTACTTTCTTACCATCCATTTGAGACGGAGCTCATTATGGCAAGTAAAAAACACGATGTGTGGACACATCAGAACTGAGAAAGAGTAAGATAAGAGCGAATGTGGGTGTTAATGATCATTTAGACTGTTACTACTCTTGTAAGTATTGCTTTGTTGTCTGTGGGAGTGGGGCAGTGTGCACTGAACAGCCTATTGATTTCAGTGTCTGGAGCCTTTAGACACACATGCAAACACACACACATATACACAGGGTGTCTGGGATGCTCTGTGAGGTTTAGCAGAGCCTGTCTCATCTTCTCTGTCTATCCTTTAAGCTGTGCTCTGCTTTCTCACTAAATGCATGGTGGGCTGCTGGGCGGCCCTGGCAGAATGACAACTAAGAGTGGTGAGAGCAGGGCAGAAATATCTCTCTGTGGGACTAGCAGGACTATCCAGCACTCAGGTCAGCTCTCAATGGCAGTAGAACAATGATCTTATACATCAGTGAGTATAAGTAGTTAAAAGCTGTATCTGCCCTATTGGGCTCTTAGAATATTAATATGCACAGCAGTTGTTGCAGTCATCATGAGGTCATTTTTATGTTCATCTGGGAAAAAAGATAGAGCTCACTACTAACTAGCTTCAGTTGCGCTGCCTGTAGATTTTATTGAAGATTTTTGTCATAGACTGCATTTTTCTTGTGAACTCTCTCATTCCCCCTGTTCTCCCTGAAATCTCTGAACTGCCTCGTCCCCCGGAGAACACGACCCAATTTCAATGCCACGATGAATGAAATGTAACTCGGTTTTTAGGTATATTTAGATGTCTTTTAAACTTTTAACCAGTTAAAATTTTTATCAGTAGGAGTCTGAAAACAACTTCTCTTCCCAAGAATCATATACCCAATTCTCACTCTCCTGGTACCCCTGCAACCCTCTGCTGCCAATTGCAGAGGAGTGATAGCTCTTCTCAGGTCTCCAGTGGTCATGAACTGAAAGAGTGAGCTCATTATGGTGTCCAACTTTCACAATTAGTGAAAGTGAGACTAAAAAACCATTAGGTCGGGCGTTTTGCAGAGAGTAATCCATTATAGTGCAAATTTGTGCATTTTAGCGGAGTAACAGTGGCTTCTGATCAATTGGCAGAGACAGCAGTTTTCAGCAGCTCTAATGAACTGTTGTGCTCATTCAGAGAGTTTAGCTGTCACTCACTGAGTAGCCTCTTCAAATCTAGATCCCTCAGTGCAAAGCACATTTGATTGTGTTGTTGCTTTCTTTGGCTAGACTGATAACCTTTGTATGTGTTTGACATAAAAAAAAGAGAGAAAGAGAGAGAGGGATGCAAGCAAAATAGAAGGGTAATTAGGTATCTTTCCTCGCACTCTCATTCTCACCCTCCCCCATATCTCCCAGGGGGAGTGGAGACTCGTCAAAGCCCTGTCATGAATTTTTAACATGCCTGTTGGTCTCTTAGGAAGCGTGTGTAGATGTGTGGTTTCTGCATGTGCATGTTCATATACAGTCAGGCAAAAAAAGGGATTTTCGCACAAACCATTTAAGTCTTATATAATCCATGAATGTCACACTAATGGCTTAAGTATGATGTACGATGTATCAGGAGTTGAACAGCTGTTGGTTATACGCAAGTATCATATCTGATACAATGTTTTGCTGAAGGAGAAACCCAAAGGAGAGTTGTGTAATGCCTATCCGTATGTTTTTAGACTACCTTAAATATGTGTTTCTGTATCTTTTTGCACTGACATTATGCAAGCTTATCATTTTATGAGCAATGGCCTGGTTTTCTGTTTATCTGATATAGCTCAGTTAGTGTACTTGGGTTGATGTGATGCTACACTGTTGACATTTGACACCTCACAAATCTCGCCAGTAGATCAAAAATGCTCTATTTTTTGCATAGCGTATCTGCTGAAGGCATTTATGTCAAACTTAGCCGAGTCAAGTTTCTCTGATAAGTGATGGTCTCATTT
Organism: Oreochromis aureus; assembly: GCF_013358895.1. Classification (NCBI taxonomy): domain Eukaryota; kingdom Metazoa; phylum Chordata; class Actinopteri; order Cichliformes; family Cichlidae; genus Oreochromis; species Oreochromis aureus. The sequence goes on along the minus strand of NC_052948.1, from coordinate 10,037,888 downwards.
TGGGATCTCCCTGTTGCTAAGCAACATTATCAGGGGCACTAATGTCACACTTATCTATGACCTCAAGATGATTTTACAAGTGCATCGGCGCAGTTTAGAATCAACTTCCACTGACTGACACATACAGTGGTGTGAAAAAGTGTTTGACCCCTTCCTGTTTTCCTGGTGTTTTGTTTATTTGTCACACATAATGTTTCAGATCATCAAACTTATTTTGATAAGATACATTACAAAGATAACCCAAGTTAATACAAAATGGAGTTTTTAAATGATGATTTCATTGATTAAGAGAAAAAAGTTATCCTCGTCCTGTTTCAAAAAGTAAATGCCCCTCTTATTAAATCATGAATTAATTGCAAAGAACTGCATTTTTTGAAAACCTGAGCTCAGTTTCACCAAACACACTCAGCCCTGACTACTGGCAGACCTGTTGAATCAAGAAATCACTTAAATAGAACCTGTTTGATAAAGTGAAGCAGGCTAAAAGATCTCAAAAAGCAACACATCATGCCGGGATCTAAAAAAATACCTGAGAACAGTAAACAGTTAAATATGATGGTGGTAGTGTGGTGGTCTAGGGCTGTTCTGCTGCCTCAGGACATGGAAGACTTGCTGTGGTAAATGGAACCATGAATTCTGCTGTTTACCAAAACATCCTGAAGAAGAAAGTCCGGCCACCTGTTTGTGACCTCAAGCTGGAGCAGGACAATGATCCAAAATACACCAAGAAGTCCACCTCTGAATGTCTTAAGAAAAACAAAATAAAAACTTTGGCATGGCCTGGTCAAAGTCCTGACCTGAATCCGATTGAGATGCTGTGGCACAACCTTAAAAAGACGGTTCATGCTCAAATGTGGCTGAATTACAACAATTCTGCAAAAAACAGTGGGCCACAATTCCTCCACGGCGCTGTAAAAGACTCATTGCCAATTATCACAAAGACTTTATTGTAGTTGTTGCTGCTAAGGGTGGCCCAACCAGTTATTAGGTTTAGGGGGTAATCATTTTTTCACACAGGGCCATGTAGGGTAGGAATTTTTTTCCACTAAATAATAAACACCTTAATTTAGAAACGGCATTTTGTGTTTACTTGTGTTATCTTTGTCTAATTTTTAAATTTGTTTGGTTTATCTGAAACATTTAAGTGTGACAAACATACAGAAAAACAGGAAATCAGAAAGGGGGCAAAAACTTTTTCACACCACTGTAGAGTCAAAAAGATTAAAAGAACAAGAAATATGAAGCCGGAAATGAGCATAAGAGGCCAACTTTAACATTTTAATATAGAATAGAACACGCCAATCTGCAGAATTAGCTATCAGCAGTGCAGAAAATACCAGTCGATAAAAGACTTCCCTAACCAACACATGGTGTTAAAAATAGCAATGCTGTCCCTACCATGTGGGAATGCTTAGAATAAATAACAAGACACCACATGTTTGTCTGCATTGTGCAACTGCCAGTTAGACATGTTTTCATTTTACTCCAAAAACTGTAACTTTAAACAGAGCTTTTGATTTAGATATGCAGACGGAATCACTGACATCATCTAAACACTTTAGTGATTGGTGGTTGCAGGGATCAGTGCCTGACTGTGTGTGACTATGATGCTTGCTACCACTAACTGGTAAATACGATTCAGCACTTGATGCACTGTTAGACCATGCTATTTTTATGTACAATGTACATCAGTCACAATGCTTGTAATCATTTCACATTTTTTTCACTGTTTTGGGTTGGTCAGTGTGTGCGTGTGTGTATAGCTGCAGCAGGGTGTATATTTAGCGGTTGACATCCAGTGCATAGGAGCTAGAGACAGGTCTGGAACAGAGCCCAGGACTGGAGGCCAAAGGAATGGAACTGTTGATCAAAATGGAACGATTGCCGACAGCAGACACATGGTCACAGACTCACATACACATACATGCCCACACTCAGTAAAAATACCAATTGAAAATACTATAAGCATCTCATCCAAAGATGTGTCCATCTAGCATGCCTGTTATACATGCTTGCACAAACCAACAGATGGTTGTCAGACGAAGATGCAGCTATAAAAACAGTTTTTCGTAATCATATAAAAAGATTTGATTCTAACATGATTTAACTTTGGTGTTGTGAAGGAAGATTCTTTGTCCTGCTCTTTCCTTTCATTTCTTATTGTACTTTTGTTCTAACCTCTTACCTTTTCCTTTTCTATGGCATTAGTTATGAAACTTGGAACAAGATGTTTTAAAAATTGATGCAAGCCTCGTGGTTAAATTAGTCCACAAATCAAAGTAAAAATGTAGAAATAAGGTATTTATCGCTCTGTCCCCTTTTTGAGCCATTTTTTTTCTTTCGTTAGCACGTTTCTCAGTTCTGCCTTCCTTTCCATACAAATAAAAAGAATGCAGAAGATGAAATTGCACTTTGCTAGATTATAATCTAAGCATCACCTGAATTGTATAGCACAACTGGAAAGTGATATTTCAAGATTTTTCAGTATCAGGACATGCACATAAAATTTCAACCTTGTGATCATGGATAGATGTTTATTTCTCTGGATGCACATCAGAGCACATCAGAACTTGTTTGTTCCCAGAGGGAAGACGTGTTGTTATTCTAGGTTGTGCTTGTAAGAAGTAACAAAACAGCATGTGTATGTGCAATTGGAGGAGAGATGACTAGATTAAAGGTGACATTAATTACATTTTCAATTCAATTCAATTGTATGTATATAGTGCCAAATAACAACAGCAGTCACCTCAAGGGGCTTTTCACTGTCAGGTAAACACCATATAATAATACAAGTGAGGTTAATTACATTTATATTCCTTTCTTAAATTCCTTTTTGATTGATAGCTTTTTCAGTGGGTAATTTATTTGTTCTTCACTTTATTCACTGATCCATCATTTCTTCCAGCACTGAACCCAACTTATTTTATTCAGTTAGCGCTATGTTTCACACTCTCTGACTCGCTCACACATTCAGGCACACACCCACACACTACTTTCTTACAGTACAACCTTTTCATTTTGACATTCTGATACTCTGTGGCGTGGCCTTTAGCGGACAGTGAGTGCTGCAAGACCTTGATAGCCCTGTGGTTTGAGCTCTGCAAGTGAGATCATAATCATTTCTCTCTTGTCTCTAGGGTGGTCTCCACCGTGATTTCTAATGTGCTCTCTTTGGCTCAGGTTTTCTAAAATGAGAGAGATGTTTTGAAGGAAGGATACCCAGTGTATATTCCAGCCTAAATCTTTTGTCGTATTTCACTTCCCAGAAACTGGCCACAGCTGCTGAAGAGTTCCAAATGAAGCATCAGTGGAAGGACGATTTCGAGGTAACAGAGAGAGAGACAATACAGAAAAAAAAACGATTATATGTATTTTTTATGTGCTATCTATTAGGGATGGGTGAAAAATCGATACAGCATAGTAGTGCTGTATTTAGGATGGGGATATTATATCGATACAGGGACACTAAATATCTATATTTTATTAAATTAATTAAAATACTCTGGGAATACTAGCTGTCTGGGAAACAAGACGACTTATCTCATGCACCATTATTCTGAGATAACATTAGCTGAGCAAACCTACATTAACAGGTTACGGAAAACTGTCTGGACACTGGACACATTTAGCTCAACAAACTTACTTCCCAATTCAGAAAAGGCTAATGACTCAGCCATGCAAGTAAAAATAGGGCAGCAACCAAACAAAAATTGATGGCTGCCTGGTAATTGTATGATATTTTTCCACATTCCTTTGCTGATTTCAACTAAATGTGACTTAATTGTTGCCCAGAGCTTGATGGTGTGGCACATTAATGACCATTTTTGATTGTAAACAGTCACAGTCTCACTTGGACTGACTGCAGTCAGAGAGACTCTCAAAGTTTTTCAAATAATTCACATCTAATTTATAAATGCAGACAGATTGCCACCATATTGCCATCAGTTTGAATGAGTCTTTGTCAGTGAGCACAACTCGAGGGGACTTGACTCAACTGGCTGCCAGCTGGTTGTATTTATAGAACAGCAAGGTTGCTGAGTGCAAGTGTAGTGGTTAAATGTGAATTTTTGTCTATGCAGACAACAACAGATTTTGTGATTTTCTACGATTTATCACAGTTAACTGGTGCATTACCAGAAACGGAGTGCATGTGACGTGCATGCAGCCAACATCAACCCATTCAATCTCAGACAGATAACTAACTTCATCTTATGGCAACATTTACCCCAGGCTTTAGTGATAGTGTTGGCATGCTTTATAATCTCATTTAGCAAAAAAAAAAAAAAAATAAAATTAAATTAAAAAAAATATCTGAAGTGAAATCCAATTTATCTTACTGGATAAATCTGATAGTGACAAAGTTTGAGGACATAATTTGCTGTTGATTAATCACTACTGCAATACTCTGCATATCGCAAAATGTTAAAAATCATAATAATATTATTGTTTTGTGAGTGAATTATTGTCATAATATCATATTGTGTTCCTACCTCTAGCACTTATCTTATAGACTAAAGCTACAGATGCACAGATACACAAATGGTGATGCATGTAGTCTGAATTTGCTAGACCTACAATAATTTGATTGTGTGAATAGTTTTTACATGTTTTCAGCATCCATCATTAGCAGTGAGTATAGTTCCTTTTGTTAACTGGTTTATTATACACTGTGTTATGATACATGCCCCCATTTTCAATGACAGATGCTTTGCCTTCTAACAACCTGGGTGGCAAACAATTATATAAGGGAAAAAAGCAATGCTCAGGAAAAATACTTGTCACAAAGGCAGTTATTACATTGCTATCTCACAGACAAAAAATGCTTACCTGGAGCATTGCAAATGGCTGCAGGGACAGAGGGACATATGTGAAATATGACCATACCTTATTTGTTTAAGCAAAAACACAGACTAGTGTCTTTGTTAACGAAATAATAGAATGGATGGATGGCATAATAAAGAACTGCTTAGAAATTGATCAAATATTTAATAGTTGCATAAATGTTAGGGTTCTTTGTGCAACACTCTGAAGCATCCAAAAAGCATTTTTTGTGCTTCTTTGTCACTTGTTTACAGGATGATGAAATTGCCTACTACAATGCAAAGGACAATGTGAGTGTGCTTTTTTTTTGCCTTCCTCTGTTAATTTATTCTCTTTCTCTTTGAGCCCCTGCAAACACATAGGTCATACATGCATCATGAATGTGCTTTTGCTACACAGCATCCCCACCCCCACCCCGCCTTCATTGCCTCATATTCCCTCATCTCCCTCATTTTACTCCTGCAAAAATCACCACATTTGTGTCTGTTTTCACCCCCGCTTTCTCTTATCGCCTTACCTCTGTACTGCAGCCCCCAGTTTGCTGCTTCTTGGAGCTTTTCTTCCCGTGTAGCTACCTCTCTGTCATCCCTCCTTCCAGCCTCTCTCAGGTGAAGAGGTCTCTGCCATGTTTCTCCTCTAATTGACAGATGAGATGTATGAGCTGGCTAGGCTCTTGCTTTATTAGGAAGCAACTGTTCGCACCATTTCTCCCTCCCCCTCTACCTCTCTCACCACCTCACTACCTCGGCCCCTCTCTACCCTGCTTTCGTTCATTGGTATCTCATCTTTTCCTCCCTGTCTCTACTGCTCTCATTGATGTAAATTGGCAAATGCACGGCAGGAGTTATAAATCTCCACAAGGGGCATAAACAATCTGAGTGTCTCCGGCTCCTCCTCCCAAATCAAGATGATAAAATGAAAAAAAGCGAGACATCATCACGTAAACAGTCAGGGTTTTTTTTAAAGCATGCAGGGTGTGAAAAGTGCAGCGATGTTGTTATTATGGTAGCGATGAGCTGTTGAGAATGTGCGTTCAGGCTGTTGTAAAGTCTTTCGTTTTTATGGAGACCAACAAACCATGTCATATATGTGCAATGCGCCTCATTAATTTACATGAAGATGTCTGTTATGATTTCTTAAACCTATGGTGAAAACAGCCAAAGATACTGTTTTATATCATTTTTTTTTCCTTTCAGCTGGATGCAAATGAGACAGAGGGAAGAAAGAACAGGATTCGACCAGACTTTCAAGAGGACCCCTCGTTTAAACGTTTGACTGACTACAACCACACGGCTGTCCACATTCCCACTGACATCTATGATGGCTGTGAGTGCATCGTCACACACACGCACACATACCAAAGTGGTTACCATGGATACGGCTGACACACCAACCCATTATGAAATGTTGTTTACAGATTGTGCCTCAAGCAAAGTTGCCCTTAGCTAAAAGATGGGTTTAACAAAAAAAGCCTCATACAAGTAATAAGCTCTCCTGTAGTACTCTGTTACTTAACAAAGCTGCCTGCCCTTGGAATGTAAAAGAACAGGAGGCACGACAACTGAAAGGATTTATGTGTGTATGTTTTCTTTTTTTGTATAGAAATATATTTGCTATTGGCAGTTATGCAGCTTTCAATTTAATATTCTGTTTAACCAGAACTAGAATGATAAGTATACATTTATTAAAATTATAAATCATATTATGAATGTATTATTCATATGAAAATTGCAGTCACTGAACGTCTTTAGGAACAGATTGATATAAATAGATAGATATAGGAGATATCTCTTTAGAGTTATACACTACTATCTATAGACCATATTATAGATATTGACTATAATAGATATATGCATGCAATTTTTGCTTGACTGGACACTTATATTTATTCTTGATACTGGTATTTTATACTGTTACACATAAAAGAATGCAATAGTGCAACTGAACTGCAAAATACACTGGATTGTGTGTAAATCCTGGAACAATAATATCATCTGTTGAAATATATCAATCAGTACATTTGCATTGTCAGCATTTTTTAAACACAGCATGCTTCATTTCACTGCACCTGCTACTTGTTAAAGGTTGGTGAATGTTCACTGAACATGTAATCAGTTTCTCAGAATGCGAACAAAAATAGGATCATGTACACTCAAGATTATAGAGAATATTAATGATAATCTCTTAAAAACTGAAACATGCTGAATAAACATTTGGTTGTCATGATCTGGATACAGGACAATTAAAACCTAAGCAGCTCTATGTTATAGTCATGGCTGTTTTCATCTATTTATACCATCCCAAACTCACGCTTTACCTGATGGGGCTGTTTCAGTCACATTGGACGTTAAAAGTCTTTAGCCTGCCAGGTCATACTACAAAGTGAGTGCAATATTTACTTGTAACAGGGTAAAAATATAGCAGGTATTTGTTTGACGGATTCATAGTGAATAATCGTCACATATCCTGTATGTCTTGTAGTGAGAACAGGTCTGAGGAGGTTGTTGGGTATTGTTGGACAGCAATAGTAACATGGATTCGGAGATATCCTGTTAAAGAGTATTTTTGCTCCTTTTGTTATAAAAGTACATTTCTGATCATTTCATCATCGTGTGCTGACATTTACCTTGAGTGATACAGCATAATTTAAATCTCGAGAGTCTCTCTGACATTAGCACAGCTCAAGTTGAATGTCAGTGACTTAAGGGTGCCTGGCTGAATAGCTTAAGTGTGGTCTGAATTATGTAATATTTTTAAGTGGCTTTTCCTTTATTCTATTTTTTAGAATTCAACTTGTGGGGTGATGTCCTTAATATAGTGTGACTTACGATGAGAGAAATAAAGCCTTAGGTGATTTGCTCAAGGATGTGTCACCACAGTAGGCCTAGGTTCTCGAAGAACTTCAGAAAGATTCCAGTTTAATTCTGAATGATGTGTGTTTGTATCTGTGTTTCTGTGAAAGATAGATATCTGCGTGTTTGTGGTAAGATGTTCAGTAATTGGTGTAGTGGAATCAGTGTAGTGGAAACTAATGCGTCAGCAGTGACTTGGAGACACAGCAGGATGGAATGACTTCCTCAGCATGGACTTCAGCCTGCTGGGGAACCGTCTGGCCCCAAGGTTACCTGCTTCACCTTGTTGCTGACCCCGGACACATGGGCAGAAAAGGGAAATGTAGATTGGAATGGAAAGCTGTCAGGTTTTGTTATCTGTGGGTGGAAATGCAAGTCTAGTTTATTAGCATTTCTTTTGAACTTGCTGTGAATTTGTCAATTTTTCCCTGAGATCCCTATCTGGCCTTTAATCTGGGCTGGGTGCCACAGCTACTCACACTGCCTTTCTCTCACAAGGATGCTGTTTATTGGTAGCCTGTAATGAGTATGCATAGATACGCTGAGCTTCTGGGACCTACCCAGCGAGATGAAAGAAACTTTAGGTGTGTGTGCGTGTTTACAAGGAAGGACTCAAACCTGGCGGTACATTGTGGGCAACAATCTCAGGTATGGAAATGAAGAACCAGACCATGCAATTTTGTTTTGAGATTGAGACTTGTTTTTCAGGTTTAAGTTTAAATTTCAAACTCTAGGAATATCTAGCTAAAGAAAATTAATTAAAATTACTAATGTATTCAAAAAAGCACTGCGAATATGGAGAAAAACGTATGTCTGAGAGCATACGCAGGCTCATATATTGTGTCAGATATGGACACATGTGAAGGAGTATGTATTTGGTATTCCAGGTCAGAAGATTCATAGTTATTGAGGTTTCAACTCTCCAATTTAATCTCCACCCTATAAATGTTCCCGGAATAGCCTTTGCTCAGCTGGAGAAAATTAGATTTTCTGGGTAAAGTGGGTGACAAGTTTATGAAATCAGACTCATGTGTGTGAGGGGAGTACTGGAAAGGATACAGGCATGACAGAAAGATCACAAAAGCATAAAACGTCCATTGAAGGACATAAAAAAAAGTATATCAGACAACATAGAAAATTGTTTAATTCAGTGGATATACAAGTGGAAGCTGAATATAAAAATGTAAACGTTATGTATTTATAATTCTAGATATTCAATATGAGATATAAAAATATTCAAGGAGTATCTCTTTGTGACATATAGTAGGGTTACTATACATCGCAAAGAGAGCATGCTAAGCTAGTATTTGTGCCACATTTCATAGATAGATAAATGGAAATAGAAAAAAATATTCAAACACAATTACTTTAAATAATTTTCCTCTAAACCTAAAAACTGATTGTGCCACTCTTAGCGGCAAGAACTCCAATCGAGTGTTTGTGACAGCTGGCAAATTGCAACAGGTCTATCACATTGCTTTGGACCAATTTCATCCAACATCTTTACAGAATTGTTTTAATTCAACCACAGTGGTGGGTTTTTGGCAAGTTGTCCAGAAGTAGTCCCATACTGTTACACTGTCATTATCATAAACATGTTTGACATTGTTTAATGTCAGATGTCATGCAATTTGCAATGGCATTGCAAAGAAGAAAACAGCAAGGGGGCAAAATCTTTTTTTCAGAGCGCTATAGAATATAGTTTGTATATGAAAGATAGACCTAGTTTCCAGCCAATGTTTAACTGTCTTACATCTGCGTTCTTTGTGAGAGGGGGCAAGGCTGGTTACAATAAGAAGTTTAGCTGCAGAAATCCATAAGAAAATGACCCTTTGTCTAATGTGATCCCTGATCTCACTAATCATTTTCCTAATGAGTTCATGGCCTTACTGGTTTCAAGTGAAGCTGAATGTTCTTTTGGTAAATTATGGTCCCTAGCAGAGGGAAACACAGTGAAGTGGTGGCTAGCACCTCACGCCCCTTTGTTCTATCCTATGCGGGCTCTGTCCAGGGACACTGGCTGAATGTTGTGTGTAAATGGTTGGGTTGGTTTATGTGTTAGCACTGTGACAGGTTGGTGACCTGGCCAGCCTCTTGCCATATGACAATTGTGATGTCACCCCCCGTGACCCTGAGGTAAATGAGCAGAATAAAATGAATGGATGGTCTCAATGTGATCGGCAAATCGCTACAGTCTTAGGAGGGAATCCCTTGGTTTCACAGTCAGATCCACGCTTGATATTTAAGTCCATTTATAAAGCACCAATATGGCAAAAGCACTTAAAAGTTTACAACAGATGCTTCACTAAGCAATGAGTGATGTCTCAGTGGCCAAGTCCATCTTTTATATTCAGTCGATGTTCCAGAAAAACAAAACGTATAGTTTAAAATTCTTTAAAGCTTTTTTTTGTTTGTTTTTATTTTAATCATATATATTAAACATACATTTGTTTGATTTTTAAAATTTGATCCCTTATTAAAAACACCCCAATGCCTCCTGGCTATAGGCCAGTCATATAGAAGAATTTCTTGTGAGCTCAGCACAAATGTAGCCTAAAGTAAACTTTAAATAATCCATCATAATCAGTGCATCACTTTCTGTTTCCAGGTGTTTCTTGTGTAATAGTACATTTCTTTTTTATTATATATAAGAGATCATTGCATTTGATATGATTGAAATAATAAATCCTGCTGGGTTAATTAACTTGTCTAAGACTGTGGAACGAGTTTTCTTTTTTAATTCAACAATTTCACACAAGTCTGTTTCTGCAAAAATGATTCCTAATTTACAAATTCACACATACTGTAATGTCATCTTGTGTGTCACAGGGAGCTCAGCAGACGTCTTTCACCTTTCACACTCGGGGCTGTACTGCTTATGATTGGAATTCAAGTGCCAGATTTGTGTAGATAGGCAGCAAACTGGAGGGATTTTTCTATCTTTTCTGTCATCCAAAGGCAATTTTCACCATAGTTTTTGTATGGCGTAAACAAATGTAGCGGGTGAGCAAATTTTGTGCAGCTTCGAAAAACAAAGACTTTTTTTGCCCCTCTGTTTTCATCTCCAAGCATTAACTTTTTAGCCAGCAATATTTCCATATCAGAGGTTATTTTGTGACATAAATTATAGTCTTTCAAATATCCAACTATTCTTTTAATTAGTAATGATGGGAAATTTAATGTCTTATAGTTATCTCTCTCTTATGTTAAACTAACTATAAATAACTGTTTAACTGAGCATGTTGTACTGTAGCTGTATAGAACATTTCACTGTTATACAGTGTGTAACTGTTGCTTCTATAAGAAAAAGACTGTAATTAAAGCAGTCAAAAAACAGGGAAAATATACACCAATCCGTATTAAATATTTTTGTGAATTATATTGCCCCCACGATGTCCCGATGAGATTAAGTCATCACTAGGTGTGGATTCAGTGTGGCATACCATGTGTATCCAGGGAATTCATTAGTGTCATTGGCAATATGGGCAACCCGAGGATAGTCTTTCCCTTATGAAGCAGCAGTGGAGTTTAGCTTATTAAAGATTATGACTAACTCAGGGATATTCACAACCAGTGGAGACATTAAAAAGCAACATATTACTAGTTAGAGGCTTGTGGTTGCCTTGTGCCATAATTTCATCTGTCAGTCCAGTACACGTGAGTATCATCTCGCTGTATTTAACTGTCTAGCTGTTTGGGTAAAACAAGATGGCTTGCACTGTCTATCCAATGGCCTAACTTAATCAGTCTTCAATAAAAAATTATACATATAGTTTGCAGTTTCATCATTATCTAACAAGTGCAGTAGTATTTTTTTGGCTCTTGCCTTAAAATTCTAAAATTCAATGATTAATGAGAGAAATATATTACTGTGTGTGCACACGCTTCATGCTCTCTCCCTTTCTATAATGAAAAACGTGCACTCCTGGCAACCGAGGCTTCATTAACTCTTCACTCTAGAGAAATAGATGCAAATGAACACTGTTTGCTTTGCACATCAATGAGACACGTCACACTCAATACAGGATACCAATATGTCCTACACACATGCACACTATACTTCTAGCCACATGTCAAGATGTACAGAGTTGCATAAAAAATATATGCAATGCCACAAAATACAAAAAAGTGGAAGATGGTAAAAAAAATGGCAGAGAGGACAGATAGAGTTGGGGGCAGCATGTGTTGTGTCTCCATCCATCATCAGTCTTAATGTGGCTCTGAGCTGTCTGGGTGCTGTGTCATTACATCCATAATGCCTGTTGCCTCTCACATCGCACACTATCTGTCAAAAGCATGCCACACGCACAAAAAAAAACTTCTGCACACATCGTCATCCAGAGTATTTGGAGGTTTTAGGTAAAACAGTTTAATTGTGTCTGTGCAAAGCCATTACTTGTCTGAGTACTATTCCTTGATATTGATGCCCAATGCAAGCGCTATCTGCTTGTGCTGGAAAAATATTTGGTCGTGCTCTGCTGGGCAACTGGGGTGACAGTGAGGCCTGTGTGTGAATCTTAATGAATGTGTTAAACTGTGTTGTCCATATTTCTCTGCCTTCTAAAGATAATTGCAGAAAACCCACAAAGACATGAAAATATTTATTTTACAGCTGCACACAAAATTAAAATGTAATTACAGTATAATATACTGAATTCCGCTTATGTTGGTGGGTTCATGACGTATTTCTTTTTTATGTGCATGCTTTCTTTTGACAAATGAGCTTTTCATGTGTGTTTGTTCATCCAGCCACCATTGTGCTGAATGAATTAACCTGGACGGAGGCACTGGAGGAAGTGTTTAGAAAGAATAGAGAGGATGACCCAACCCTACTCTGGCAGGTGTTTGGCAGTGCCACTGGCCTGGCTCGCTATTATCCAGGTAAAGAAACAAAGGGGAAAGAAAACAACAACCCCAAAACAAACATTGCCTTTGAATAGGTTTTTATGTGTCTGTTCATATAATTCTGAAGTTGTATGTGCTTAAATACATACTACTTAGTAAATAAGCTCACATTGACTTTATGTGCATCTGCACTTGTCTATTGCTGCTCCCTCTTGTATGCCTGTTATCTTTGCCAAGCTATTTCTATTCATGAGATTCCCTGTCATCATTGACTCTATAGCTTTATGACAAAAGTTTATGTCTCATATCCATAAATTTGCATTGGCTTTGATTTATCCTCTTTCTTTTACTTCTTAGCATGTATGAAAGGCAGTCACTCACTCTCAGTATACTTCCTTGTTTTTATGGTGCCCTTCACTAATAGCTGTGCATCTCCGATAAATAATTTGTGCATGTTTTCCCTCCTCATAAATATTTTTAGTGATCTTAAAACATGTTATAATGTAGGTGGTGTAATAAATTGATTGATCCAAGAAGCGTGTCATTATGTCACAGAATGTATTATGTACACAACGGCTCCTGAGCAGAATATGACACTACATACAGTATGATTTTATCATATTAGTCCAATATATTAGAAATTTAGCCAAAATAGTATTTAGTGTGCTGTTTTTTGTTTTGTTTTCCTGCTTTAATTATGATGAAAACTCAGTACATCTCAAATCTCGTCTTTTAGCTTCTCCCTGGATGGATGCTCGTAAGACCCCGAGTAAAATAGATCTTTACGATGTGCGCAGGAGGCCATGGTAAGAAAACTGGCTCAAGCATGACAGTGTTAGTCAGAATGCAAATTAAAACTTCATCTTTAATGTCATTATGTGTGAATATCTATTTGGCTGTTAAATGTAGAGCTTTATAGCAATAATTACATGTAGCATTATGTGTAAGGGTTTTCAATTCAGTCAAATAATTCAATCAAATAATCCCTATTGAGTTTCAGTGAAATATCGTTATGATTATTATTACTATGCAAATTTGGTGAATAACATTTTTTAGTGTTTAACTGATTGTTCCGTGCAGGTTGTATAAATTTGAGTGCAGTCACACAACACATGAATTGTATTCACTAGCAGAATTAAGATTATTTTGTGATAAAATTTTTTGTTGCTCTAAAAATAATTTGTAAAAACAGCTAATTGTTGATTGCTTTGAATAGCTACCAATTTGACCTTTTTTCATCTTTAAATCATTAGTTATTAACATAATTTTATCCATGTCGCTCAGTCCTATATTAATATGACAATGAAAATATGACTCAAGTGTGTAAAGTGTTATTGTATTTTCTCAGCATAAATGATTATGTAAATGGTTGGCCCTCAGAGTATATGTGTCTCAGTCCAGAAATGTGTTTGCATTCATTTATGACCATCTAGGTACATTCAAGGAGCCGCCTCACCGAAAGATATGCTAATTCTCGTGGATGCGTGAGTTGTTTGATAATCTTACTGATCCATAACCTTCCTGCATCCATCATGATTTCCCCTGATTGTAATGCATGCCTTTCTAGCTTTGCCACATAGTGTGATGTATTTCCCAAGGCAGAAGCAGTTCTAATTACATCGAGTAAAATCTCACAGGACGAGAACTGAGCAGACAGATTGCTGTGAGAAGCTGTCAGGTATTTCTTTCTTGTTTTTTTTTAGGAGTGGGAGTGTGTCTGGCTTGACGCTAAAACTGATCAGGACCTCTGTCAGCGAGATGCTGGAGACTCTTTCTGATGATGACTATGTCAACGTAGTCAGTGTGAGTATTATTAAACTGCCCACTTGCTGAATGTTGGGTGGTCTGTTTATTCAAGGTGACGGTGAGAGGGGGATGCGTGATCAGAAACGGGACTGAGAGTGAAATATGGATTTGAAATGTGTCCATGAGTGGCGTTGAGAATTTACACCCAGTTCGTATCCATTCAGATACATCTTTACACATACACAACAAATACCCATACACAAACACACACATACACACACAAATAAAAGAGAGGCAGAGAGATGGATGACCAGTAACGAAATATGGATTTCTCTCTGGTCTGGCCACCATGAAACAGGCCTTTAATGAAATACCCACTGCTCTATTTGGTGTACAGGATTAAAACTCTGCAGTACATGGCCCCTCCCCACCTCTAGGCCCTCAGATGTGGCCGTGGCTGTGTATGTCCATTCCCAACGCTCCTAAAGGAATTAAAGCTGCACCTCTGACTGGAATGAACCCCAGGAAACATTTATCACCCTCTTGTTCTCTCCATCATTTGTTCTTTTCATCACTGAGCCATGCAGTTCCTGTCAGCATTTCACCATATACCTCCATTCATCTCTTTGTATCAATGAATGCCCTTCCTTTACACTGTATGCCTCCACTTTTCTATACACAGCCAAGAAACTTTCCTCTTCTCACTATTCCTTCTGTTTTTTGCCTTCATTTTTACTTTTCTCGCCCACCCATCACTTCCATTACATTCTTCCTCTACAGCTTTTCATTCTCTGGCCGTCTATTCTAGGCTCTCCACACTTGTGATTACACTTGAATAGAGCCAATCAGGAGATTGTGTGATGTGTAGATGGGTGCCTGTGGAGGTGTTTATTAAGACAGGTCTTTATAGAGATTGGAGCTGTCTTCGTTCTCCTTGCAAATGACAGCCATTCCGACTCTCTTTCCTCTCTCGAGGGACCTTTTGTCTTGGACATAATGTATTCGGTTTCATGGTGGACTTGTGATTCTGCAAAGATGTGCAGTTATTGGCTACTGTTGGTGTGTGTGTGCGTGTGTGTGTGTGTAAAAAATTAGATGGTGGGAGATTTGTAGAGACACTGAAATCCAATTCAGTTTTGACTCAGTTTTATGACTTTTGAACTTGAACTGTTTAAAAGTACAGTGCATGAGATATGATGAATCTATAGTCCAAAGAACTTGCCTGGTTGTATCAAGGTACTAAAAACGTCATTTAGGTTTGTTGCAGTTTAGCCAAGTATTAAGACTATGTGGCTGAAACAAGCCAGCAGTACATCTATGTTATATAGTCAAGGACCGTAAACTAAAGTTTGGGTGATAATTTTAACAGTAATTCTTGGGGGTTTTTTGCAACCTGTAATATCATACTGCTACCTGTTTTCATTGTTCCAGCCTGTCTTTTTTTCACTTTTTATTTTTTAGCAGTTTTGTATTTTTAGCTGTCAACAATATTATTTGCTAAGCACAATGTCAGTATAACCAACAGGAAGGGTATCAAAAACAACAAGACAGCTAAAGTCAAAATGAAATGGATTTAGAATATTCCTGCTGCAATATATCAGTTACATAATGGTAACTCAGTGTCAATTTCCTCCTGTTTCAGCAAAAATCATTATTCCTTCTGTCAGTCACCCTCTATATCTATTTCTTTCTGTCACTGATTCACTCATTTATGCACACACACGGACGCACACACACACATGTGCATACACATATCCACTGCCCGATGTCTGGTCCTCAGGGTGTTGTTACCTGTCACTAAATCATTAGTCTCTGATATTACCCATAAATCCCTCCTCATTAACAGTAGCCCAGGGACTAAGTTGGCATTTGGTCACGGAAGATGCTCGCACTCGTTCTTCACAGCTGGTCAGGTCAGACGATTGCTGATGGCTGCCTCTCTTCCTTTCCTTTTTTGCTCTCTCTCTCTCTCTCTTTTTGTTTTTTTACCCTTGTCGTCTCTCTTTCCCACACCTCTCACACCACAAGCCTCCACCACATTTATCCAGCCTGCTCAGCCATGTTTTGCCGGGATCAATTCTTTTAGCCAGTGTCAGTCCAATGAGCAAGCCAGAGTAGTAAACCAGAATAGAAGACAGTCCGCTGGGATTAGAGCTTGAAGATTAGTCTTCTCTCTTGTGTCATCACTAATCCATTCCCAAGGCCTGGACCATCACACACACATATAAGAGCTGTTGTAATAGGATCACGGCAGAATAGTGGAATTTGCGGTAGACTGCGTTCACATTCGTGTGCAGGGCCAAAAAAGCTGTCTTACAATGAAAGAATATGGCTTTTTTTTAGTCATTTCACAAGTCTCTGTATATCAGTGTTTGTTTATTTAATAAAGTAATTAAATCAGATAAAACTATAATTCTCTGTCATGTACCCTTTATGAGATCATTATTCTCTAAAAGGCAAACACCTCACGTTCGTGCTTAGCCCCCCCCCCCACCACACACACATGTTCTCTTCCTCTCACTTTCTGCTCCTCACCATCCCACATGCTAGACCCACCTTCTTCACTTCTGCTTTAGATAGATTATGTGATAACAGATTCCCATCTGCTCTACACAGTCAGTCATGTGAACTTCCATTGTGTTCGTGGTGTTTTGTGTTGTGCGTGTGTCATAGCCAATATTGTATTGCTTTTCGGTCCAGCAGAGATGTGTATGTCTGTTATTGTCATTCTAAAAGGAACTTCAAGGCTGCCTGGTTCCCTGGAAACGCACACAGACACACATGCACACATACTGATCAAGGCCCACATATAGTCAGGGCTCTTTTTGCCTCCCTGCTTGTCTTTGTACATCAGTGTTTCAGCCTCCCTATTGGCCATCTCACAGAGACGCATTGATTAGTTGAGATCGATGAGGTGCAGTATTGTTTCAGAAGAGTTCTGCTACACAATAGATGTGCTGGGAATGGGACAGCTTGCTACTCTGCTGTCCCATGCCCTTCGTGCGCTATCATTAGAAGTTCTTTTTGTTTATTTAATTTATTCTGTCTTTTTACTTATTGCCATTGGGAGTTCTTTAAAAATGCCTTTCCTCCTCACTCCTAGGCACTCCTCAAGCAAACTCAAACATACCTCATTTTTTGGGGTGGAGTATTTGTGCATGTGTGCACTGTGAGGTGGAAATAAGCAAGTCTCACCTTTAAAAAAAGACGGTGAGGTTGCCTAAGCTCGTTTCTATATAACAGAATCTTGTTTCCATGGGTACCAAATCGTTGAGCTCTGAGGATGTGAAGCAATTAGTGGAGCTTGATGAATGTGTCTGTTTACCACTGCCTGATAACAGCCAAGGCCAGGTGGTAGTGTTTGTGTGTCTGTGCGTGTGCTGCATTTGTATGATGTGTTGAATCTGCACACATGTTATAATTGTATGAATAAATTTCAGGTCATAACTCCTTTCCTCTGTTACCCAGTTTAACACCCTGGTGAAAAACACGGCGTGCTTCGACCGTCTGGTTCAAGCCAACGTGAGGAACAAAAAGCTGCTGAAGGATGCCGTGCAGAACATCAGCGCTAAAGGAATTACAGACTACACAAAGGGCTTTGAGTTTGCTTTTAAGCAGCTCTCTGCAGTAAGAAAAACATGTTATTTTGTCAGACTTTGGGCTGATAGACTGCAAAAGTTGTAAAGCAAGTTTTGAATGAGTGTTGTCTGTAATGCCTCCATTTTTGTTGACAGCCTCAGATTGTTGTGTTTTACTGCCATCTGCTGGTTAAATGTGTTGCCTCAACTCAACTGCCTGGTCAGTGACAGAAATAATGCAATGTTACATTTGAATGATGAGAACCTCAGTAATGATTGAACATTTCCAAATATTACCTCCTACTGCTATTTGCTGAACACATTTCCTTCATCTGATGGAAAAATCCATGAGGTCAAAGAAAGGTGTGAAGGAGAATTTATAGCAACTCAGAAAAAGAGAAGCAAATGCACCTGCAATTTTGCCGACTCCTTAATAAAGTTGTTCTTATTCTTATTCTTATTCTTATAATGTGACACTATAATGTCCAGAAGATGGACTACAAAATGTGCGTCTTGGTGATCCAGTGTAACTCATTTTCTCCTCCTTGTTTAGAATTTCTCCTAATAAAGTAAAATTCGCTCCACCCTTAAATGCACCTCAATCAATTTTATAGCTCATAATCTCGATTTGAGTCTGTATAAATCTACATTCTTCATGCATCTTTGGCAAGAAGCAGATTTTATTGCAGCAGTGTAATGTTCATAGTCCACCTGTAGGTTTAACAGCCTGCTGTTGAAAATTCAAAACCTATCAGTAGGCTGTCGCATGAAATAGCTTTTAAAACGCTTTTAATTAACATTTTCATGATCTGTGCCACTTTGGCAGGTTTGTTGACGCTATAAATTATGGGATGTTATTGTCTCATTTCCTTTCATAAAGGACGGTTCAGTTTATCCGGTGCCAAAGGAGGTAATAAAGGAAGCACTGAAGCACATTTCAGTGTAATTAGAGAATTCAAACCTCTTATTATAGCTAACACACAGAAACCTCCAGGACAGTTCCCTCAATTATGAACTTTCCTAATTGAAATTGACTATTCAATCCCATCTCTTACTTTTTACTGAATGATATTAATGCATCAGGTTAGAAGTAGTGCATATTTGATAGGATTCAGAGTAAGATGCTTAGAATTTCTGCCAATGGATCCAAGCAGCTGCAGTTTTCATGACTTTTTCTGCTGGACAAATCAAAAATATATGTCACTATATGAAAAGCAGATGGATCTTCATAACAAAAGGTTTTATCCTTTGGGCAAAAAAACATAGGATTTGTCTACTCATTTATACAGATATGTCATCTTCATAGATGTGGGCTGCATTGTGGTGCAATGGTTCACACTGTTGCCTCACAAAAGAAGAAGGTCCTGGGCTTAAATCTGCTGTCTGAGACTCCTACAGTACCAAGGCTTCCTAACAGTATAAAAACATGCATGCTTTCTCTGGGATAGAAGAAGATTGCCTTTAACAATTTTTTTAAGTTGCATGGAGTATTGATTATGCAAAATGGGTGGTTTTGATGAAACTGCTAGATAAAATCTTATCTAAGCAACAATGCAAAGCAAAGGCTTTAGTGAATGCCTGAATATTTTTCTCCAAATGACTAATTGACCCGCGTGCCCACAGCACATGTGGCTAAAAACATGACAATAATCATTAATCTCCATGTTTATTCTCTTTGATAGACTAATGTGAGCAGAGCAAACTGCAACAAGATTATCATGCTGTTCACTGATGGAGGAGAGGAAAGAGCCCAGGCCATATTGGAGAAATATAATGCTGACAAAAAGGTATACAAAAGACACACATACACACACGTTTCTATCATTATAGAGGACAGTTAACTCGCGTTAATTCCTTACTTTCTTAAACTAATTCTGACATACTTTGAAATTTAATGATTAACATTATGGGGACTTGCTTTATGTTCAGCAGTGGAAGTGGTAGTAAAGAGATTTACATCACACATTATGAATAATACAAACACACACACCAACAAACTTGTGTGTGTGCTACCTCTTGGAACTCCCTTTGGGTTGTGTTTTCTGTGTACGTATTCTCTTTATGGAAAATTTTCTTCACAAGGCAGAAGAGGGTGTGAAACTAAGGCCTCACACAGTTTCCAAAATAGCTGTGATGCTGTGCAAAATATGAACAAAAGCAGAACTGAATGCCTCTGCAAATGAACCAGGCTAAAGTATGAAATTTCCATTTCCTGCTTTATGTTTCCTAAAAAATGTAAACTTCTAGATTAACATGCAAAAACCAGATCATTACATTTGTTATAATAAAACTTGAAGCTCAACGTTTTTTTGAGTCCAAACTCATTTAAGATGGAAAACTTTCCTGTGGTCTGACAAATTATTTATTTTATTCCTCCCTGGTCCCCACATTTTCCAAAAATCTTTGAGTTTCATCATTTCACATGTTGTTTTTGTACTATTTTCAAATAAATACAGGTTCTAAATGGTCTGTAACTCATTTCATTTATTCACACAAGGATTTTCACAAGGTTGCATCACATTTCAACATGTCAAAACAGGAAAAAGATTACATATGATGCTCAAAGTCACATGATCAAAGACAGATTTCACCTTTGTTTTGTGTTCAGCTTCAAATGTGTTAAATTGATTAATAATTACAAGTATTTACATTAACTTTTTGTGAAACAATTTTTCTTAGTTTGTTTTTCAACATTGTAAGAGGTAACATGGAGAGATTTTTTTAACCTTATGCTTCAGGTTAGGATCTTCACCTTCTCAGTAGGACAACACAACTATGACAAAGGACCCATTCAGTGGATGGCCTGCTCGAACAAAGGTACAACACGGATCCCAACATGCATCTGTGCTTAATCTGTTCTTAGTATTAGATAACATTATGTTCTACTGAAGAATTAATTCTATGATTAACTTGGAATATTTAAGGACACCATAAAACATGCTAGAAATGCTCGAAGGGCACAGCATGAGCACAGGACGTCCTTGGCCAGATGACTGAAATCTTAACAGGAATGGCTGTCTTTAATCAGCCTTGTAGATGGCACAGAAGTAGAGGACATTTTCATAGACTAATCAGTAAACAATCTCATCAGTGATGCACAAGCAAGAAACCTGGATGGCAGTTATTTCATCCATTTATTTGTGTCTGGTAACTCGGCTGACACAATCACATTTTATGATGCAGCAAATTAAACTGCAGATTTACACCCTGCATCATTTACTCCCATTTGGTGTTTCATTCATACCTACACGCTGTCTATTGTTTCCTAATCATCTATCCAGGTTATTTCTATGAGATTCCATCCATCGGAGCCATCAGAATAAACACACAGGTGATTTTTTTTTTTGTTTAACATTATTTAATGTTAAACAATGAAGGAGTATGTTTTAGTCGAAAGAATCTGGAATATTAAATGATGTTATGTGTCCAATTTAGGAATATCTAGATGTCCTGGGAAGACCTATGGTTCTAGCAGACAAGCAGGCCAAACAAGTCCAGTGGACTAACGTATACCTTGATGCGCTGGTAAGTATTTTGCCATTTATGTTACAAATTCTTTTTTTTAAATGAAAAAAGCACCAAT
The DNA here is from genome assembly GCF_013358895.1 of Oreochromis aureus. NCBI lineage: Eukaryota > Metazoa > Chordata > Actinopteri > Cichliformes > Cichlidae > Oreochromis > Oreochromis aureus. The sequence goes on along the minus strand of NC_052948.1, from coordinate 10,016,463 downwards.
TTTGCTCAAAAATTTCCTCTGCTCAAGAATATTGTTAAATAGGGCTTTTGCTTTATTCTCGATCAGGAGCTCGGTCTCGTCATCACTGGAACGCTGCCTGTCTTCAACAGAACCAAGACCGTAGATAAAAGAAACGAGGAGGTATAGTAAATGAATGCATGAACGCATCATGTGAGGGCTCGTATCTGTCCTTATCTTTTCTCTCATACTTCCCATTAGCACCAGAATCAGTTGATTCTTGGCGTAATGGCGATTGACGTGTCTCTTGATGACATCAAGAAGCTCACACCACGCTTCACAGTGAGTGTACCACCCATACCCGTGTGTGATCACATGCATGGAGACAAATGCGTTTGTTGTAAAGGAGCAACTTTACACGACTTGCTCAGTTGTAAAGCACTTGCTCGGATGTTTCCCTCTGGAGCAATTAGTGAGTGATGTGATTCATTAGATGGCTTGTTCTTTTCCAGTCTGTTTAAAAAAGGTCACGCACAGATAAGACTGCTTTTGTTATCAGTTACTGGTCCTTTTTTCCATGGTGTACTCATGTGTTTTGGACCAGTGGAGCCCTTCTTTTGTACAGTGCCCTGACATGTCAAAAATGTAACATAATCACGGGATTTTATGGACTCACATATTATATTCCCTTTCCTCTGTACCTCCTTTGCATCAGATTGGTCCAAATGGCTACTACTTTGCCATAGATCCCAATGGATATGTGCTGCTGCACCCCAATCTCCAGCCAAAGGTATGGCATCTGATCCTGTACATAACTTTGTGTGGCTGAGTAGGTCCGTGTCTGAAAGCATTACATTATATTGTGACTGTTTATCATGGTTTCACAGTAACTGTTTGCACTCAGTGAATATTATTCTGGTTAGCATATGGTGCAGTCTTCTTTCAAACTTTTCCATGTTCACCACGTCACCTCATCAGTCTTCATAAAGAGAATCTATCCCTCTGTTAGAGTATGACTTGCTATCATCAGTCCTCAGATATTGGCTAGAAGGTCACTCTCCCCTTATGGGATTAAATAGATATATAGACTTGGCAAAGAATATTTTTTAAGAGTAGCAATTACTGCATTCAGTCTCAATAATACATAATTTAATGTTTTAATTTTAAAAATTAGATAATACATATTTAAAGTTGAAATATGAAGGAAACGCTTCCATATAAAGCAACAAGAATGCCACCGAGCATACTAACTTTCAAGCTGCTTTTTTTGACCTGTCAAAGGCTCCGACTCATCTTACAATTCCTCAAAGAAATGAACTAGTGCCTCTTGCCACAGGCATGTATTAAGATGTGGCCCATTATGAGTTAGCAATAACCTCACAGATGGTCTCTGCCCACTTTTCAGCAAATCCCTGTGCATTTCACTACTTTCAGCCTGAGGCTAATACACACTCAGAGCCTCCATAAGGCCAATATGCTGCCCAGAACTTAAGAAAAGCAACTCTTAAATCCTTTAAGACACACTTGAGCTATCAATCCACTGTCCACACTCAACTCCATTAAGACAAACATGTATGGAGTCACTTATTTTAAATAGTAAACATGAGGAAAAATAAGGAAACCTTGGGGTCTGAAAGGTTATACCAACTCAGCACTCATTATCTTTATAAATGTTGATGTATTTCTGTCATTATGTTTACTGCAAAGCTATATAGTGTTTGTTTGATCTGTTTTGCAAGCTTGTGTATGTTTCCTTTTTCTTTTTAGTCTCAACAAACAAAAACTTTTCCTCCATCTCAAAAAAAATCAGAGACATCAAAGTGTATCTCTCTATCTTTTTTCATAAATTTCTTAGAAAAGAATCCGTAACAGGAAGCTCAGACTCAATAATAAGTATGCTGTCACTTTTCATGAGGTGAGATAAAGTAGATGCACTGTAGTTTGCAGAAGTAGTCATGTAGTGTTTTCTGTAGATGAAGAGATTTCAGTGATGAAGAAGCAATAACCACAGGTAAATATCACCTTTTGCAGACGGTATTACTGCTCCTTTTAGTAGTTTGCAATTCTGTGTCTGAATCCCCTATACAGAAGCCATTCTACTTTATTCTGTTGCTTGTGATTATTGCTCTGCTGCTATATATATTGTTTGTTTTTGCCGTTATGCACCATCCATCAGTGTGGGTATATTCTGTCTCAAGGCTGGTTCTGACAAAAGTGAAAAATAGTTAGTAGTTTAAACCATATATATGCTATATGCCACTATTTTCTGTTAAACTGAAAGATGGCAGTATTACATAAATAAAAATATACAGTGAAGTTAATCCCAAAAATTAGACATATGATTTTTTTAACCTTTGTAGAGAGTGTATTTGCTGCATTTGCTATTCTCCAATATTTCCATGGCTGCTTGTACTTTCCTTGTATAAGTGAGGTAAGAAGCAGACACTGGTTTATCATTTTACCTGTTTTCTGCTTTTTTATATCAATAGTGTGACAACATGACTTTAGATTTCTTCAAATCTGTAATAACACACATACGGTACTCAAACATACACAAGCATCAAAGTTATTCTCTGAATGACCTCATGTTCACGTGGCATTCAGGCAAGCTATTTTCCCATCAGCCCACCACACACTTTTTAAATACAGTATGTAAGGCTTATTGTCTGAATGGGAGATTGCATGAATACTGATGGGGCCCTCTCTTTCTTTTTCTCTCTCTGTCTTTCACACTGCCTCAGCTCTCTCTGTATTTGATTATGTTTGTGCATATTTCATATTCATCACGCAGACCTACCCTGCTGCTAGAGTGTTTTCATTCTGATCTCACACCCCATCTCTGCTCACTACATTGTTGACATACAGCGCTCCCCTACTTTGTTATCCTTTCTTTTCTAACTCCTTACGTCTCATTTGATTTTTTTCTTTGCTGTTCACACCATCCACCGTTCCCATTTCCCTTCTCTTCATTTTCTTTCCTGTCTAACTCGTGTTTGATGTTTCATTCTCTATCACCCAGTGTTGTACCTCTTGATCTTTTATTCTTTCTTTTCTCGTTTTCATGCTGAGATGCTTCGCCGTCATCATCTTCCTTTGTTGCTTCAATTTATTTCGCTTACATGTAAGAACCTTGACTGATGCCCTTTAGTGTAAATGATTATTCTAGTTAGTTGCTTTTCTTGTCCATGTGCATTTCCCACAGTAAATCATACTTCATTTTAAAACTTAAAAAAAGCAAAGTTATTCCACTGTATCCAACATAGCCTACTTTACAGTCAAATTCTGTATTTTTTGAGCTGCAGTACGGCTTGCACAATGTATACCACTGTGCAAGAATCTATATAGAAAACATCACTTCAACACTGCTATGCTCCCACCACACTACCCTTTATTTTGAGTGAAGAACTATGAAGGACACGCTGGTATCAGATTCCATGTACTGCTGTTTTATAGAGAAGCACAAGATTACTGCTACTATTTTATACCACCATAAAGCCACTCAGACGTATAGGGTTTTTAAGAGAGGGCATTCATAGAGTTCAGTGTCACTTTGTATCAAATCTGATTTAGCTGTGTCTGATGTCAAATGTGCTGTCAAAGTGCTGCCATATGTTAGCCTTTATTTTTTATTCCCAAGATTTGACTAGATTCATGTGTTGAGGAAAATTAATGAACTGACCCAAAAAGAACATCTCAAGTAACTGATGTCCCGCTCATTTTAGTAACACCTAAATGCATATCTGCTGCCCACCTACCCAGTACTGTAGTACACCATCTGTTATACCATCTTCTTTTTCCACTTAAGCGTTTAACTGTTTTTTCACAAATCTTAGATCTTTAACTGTGCTCTAAAAATGTTCCCAAAACTACTAAAACGACATTTTTGTTTATAATGTTTTATTAAAGTAAAAAAATCTGAGGGTTGTTGTCTCATTGTTTAAGTATCTAAACACAAACACAATAATGCATATTTACGCATATTTAAGTTGAAGTTAAAGTAACTTAACAGCTGGGTCATAGGCTGAGCTCAGATCAGAGTTTTGATTTGTTTCAGTAATTTAAAAATATTTTTTGTTAGGGTTTTTTGTGCCGTTTATATGAATAAAATCTTTTAAAATTAGGAAATAATGTATTATATAGCCTTTCTGACCACATCAACCCAGTACCTTTTGATACTTACAGTGGCTTGCGAAAGTATTCGGCCCCCTTGAACTTTTCCACATTTTGTCACATTACAGCCACAAACATGAATCAATTTTATTGGAATTCCACGTGAAAGACCAATACAAAGTGGTGTACACGTGAGAAGTGGAATGAAAATCATACATGATTCCAAACATGTTTTACAAATAAATAACTGAAAAGTGGGGTGTGCATAATTATTCAGCCCCCTGAGTCAATACTTTGTAGAACCACCTTTTGCTGCAATTACAGCTGCCAGTCTTTTAGGGTATGTCTCTACCAGCTTTGCACATCTAGCGACTTAAATTCTTGCCCATTCTTCTTTGCAAAACAGCTCCAGCTCAGTCAGATTAGATGGACAGCGTTTGTGAACAGCAGTTTTCAGATCTTGCCACAGATTCTCGATTGGATTTAGACACCAGACAGGTCAGGGATAAAGTTACTGAGAAATTTAAAGCAGGCTTAGGCTACAAAAAGATTTCCCAAGCCTTGAACATCCCACGGAGCACTGCTCAAGCGATCATTCAGAAATGGAAGGAGTATGGCACAACTGTAAACCTACCAAGACAAGGCCGTCCACCTAAACTCACGGGCTGAACAAGGAGAGCGCTGATCAGAAATGCAGCCAAGAGGCCCATGGTGACTCTGGACGAGCTGCAGAGATCTACAGCTCAGGTGGGGGAATCTGTCCATAGGACAACTATTAGTCGTGCACTGCACAAAGTTGGACTTTAAGAAGAGTGGCAAGAAGAAAGCCATTGTCAACAGAAAACCATAAGAAGTCCCATTTGCAGTTTGCCACAAGCCATGTGGGGGACACAGCAAACATGTGGATGAAGGTGCTCTGGTCAGATGAGACCAAAATGGAACTTTTTGGCCAGAATGCAAAACGCTATGTGTGGCGGAAAACTAACACTGCACATCACTCTGAACACACCATCCCCACTGTCAAATATGGTGGTGGCAGCATCATGCTCTGGGGGTGCTTCTCTTCAGCAGGGACAGGGAAGCTGGTCAGAGTTGATGAGAAGATGGATGGAGCCAAATACAGGGCAATCTTGGAAGAAAACCTCTTGGACTCTGCAAAAGACTTGAGACTGGGGCGGAGGTTCACCTTCCAGCAGGACAACAACCCTAAACATAAAGCCAGGGCAACAATGGAATGGTTTCAAACAAAACATATCCATGTGTTAGAATGGCCCAGTCAAAGTCCAGATCTAAATCCAATCGAGAATTTGTGGCAATATCTAAAAACTGCTGTTCACAAACGCTGTCCATCTAATCTGACTGAGCTGGAGCTGTTTTGCAAAGAATAATGGGCAAGGATTTCAGTCTCTAGATGTGCAAAGCTGGTAGAGACATACCCTAAAAGACTGGCAGCTGTAATTGCAGCAAAAGGTGGTTCTACAAAGTATTGACTCAGGGGGCTGAATAATTACGCACACCCCACTTTTCAGTTATTTATTTGTAAAAAATGTTTGGAATCATGTATGATTTTCGTTCCACTTCTCACGTGTACACCACTTTGTATTGGTCTTTCACCTGGAATTCCAATAAAATTGATTCATGTTTGTGGCTGTAATGTGACAAAATGTGGAAAAGTTCAAGGGGGCCGAATACTTTCGCAAGCCACTGTAAGTAGTTGTGGGAGCCAAATTTCAAACATGGAAGACCAGAAGTGCTCACAACTATATAATTAGCTTTTAAGAAAAGGAAACAGAAGGAAGTGACATAATATGAACCTATTCAGCTAAACTGCTCATAAGGAAATTAACAGAAAATAATGAAGTGACGCAGACTGTCTATGATAACTGCGCAGAATTGTTTTAGTTTGATACGTCACTCTTTGGGAAATTGCAGAAGGCTGTGTATAAGACAAGACAGATTTTATTGTTTTATTTGATGTCAAAATTAATAAAATATAATTCATTTTTGTGACTATTACTCTTAGTGATACACTTTGAAAAGGTTGATGTAGAAGTAGATGAAACTGCCTTACTTGTCCATCCAAGTTTCAAAATGCAGAGGAATCTGTGGTAGACTGATGATGAATAACAACTGTAAAATGGTGTCCTGGAACATTTTTCTATATTAGCTCAGTAGACTTTAGATTAATTGATATGTCCGACCGAATTTTATATTACAAAACTCATAATATATTATTTCAAGCTCAGCTAATCAAAAGTCTATAGTTAAATCAAAATTCTCTTTTGTTTTGATTACACTGATCCTGTCAGTGTGATCGATTGAGCTGTCCTTAGTTAATCTAAAACTGTGCCTCTGTCTGAGTGAAATATTATTCTTTCCACAGAATCCTAAATTTCAGGAGCCTGTTACTCTGGACTTTCTGGATGCTGAGCTGGAGAATGACATCAAAATAGAGGTGTAGTATATAGAAGCACGTCAATCCCCCCGAATCAAACACACTCAAACAAACACTTACAAAAGTCAAAGTTTGCCATGCAAACATACAGATAGGTATGCTGTCATGTCACGTTATAGGCCACTATTCCTAGTATCTGCAAGTGATTTTTCAGGTTGTCTGACTAACTTGTTTATATGAAGCCATGAGACAAACTGTTAAAATTGTCTGTCATTATCAGTCAATCAGAGAAAAAAAAAAGTGTAACTGTGCTGTTTGTTTGTCTCGATGTGTAGATCAGGAGAATGATGATTGATGGTGAAACAGGAGAGCGCACCATTAACACTCTGGTCAAAACTCAGGATGAGGTAAGGCAATAAGCTGAAGGGGATTAACATATTTCAGTGCAGTAATTGGTGGAAGTTTTTAAAATCGCCAAACCCAGTCACAAGTTACATTATATCTTCAATGCAAAATTATATTAACTTTATGAATGAGGCACTGAGAAATGCTACAGGTACTGTAACTGAAAATGATTGAGCCATACTGACATGTTAAGTCAGTCGTTAGAATAAATATGTATTACAAGCTTTTTTAAATTGTTACATTTATTACATTTAAAGAGTTAAAAATGTTTTTACATAAGTTGTATCTCCTGCTACAGGAAGTTATTTCTTGTTCTTGCTTGCTATAACAAAGGTCCTTTTACAGTGAGGATATTTTGGACTATTTTTGCACCACAAGTGAGGCGCTAATGATGTGACAGAGTTTCGGGTTTGGGATGAAAATAGTTTCTTTGTAATTAATTTATTTATTTTTCCACAACTAAAAGGGAGCTTGATACATAACTTTACCATTTACAGAATTCTGAATTCTCTTTTTGGTATGCATCATCTATTGCAGAGGTATATAGATAGTGGAATCAGGACCTACACGTGGGCACCAGTCAACGGAACAGACTACAGGTGACACATATTACAAAAAATTTTGCATTATATATATTTTTTAAGGATGCTCGAGCTGTTTAATGTAAGCTCAAACCCAGTTAGCACTGAGACATCAAATATTGGAAGATGCTACTGTACTTAAGCCAACAGGGGTCACTCTCTTGTTTCTAACACCAGCCTCTGTTGAATGAGAAATACATTGAAGAGATCACATGTGTAGTCCACTATAAATGTATTCCAGAAAAACAACTCTTTGGAAAACATCCTTTATTTTTTTTTAAATATTTAATGTATAATTTCGTACTTACTGTACAATTTTATTCAGATGACCACATAAATGCTACCTTTGAGTCTGTCTGTCATCATATTTTCTGCAGCCTGGCTCTTGTGTTGCCTAAATACAGTGAACACTTCATTCAAGCTAAGCTGGGGGATGATATTAAACAAGCCATGTGTAAGTATGACATACACAGTGATGATAACCAGCATGCAAACAAATCATTACCCCCATGCATACTGTCTTTGGGTTTTTCTTTGGAGTGTCCCCACTTGCTTTGTACTGCTTGTTCATAGCTGGAACCATAGCGACTCCTTTGTATTTTCTCCTCAAAACTGCCAAATCCCTACAGAGTTTCTCTTTTGTAGTGCAACCCACTGGTCAGTCACCCTTCGCTCCCACACAAACTCTTCCACATGCTTTCCCTCTCACATACCCGGCCCAAGCACTGGGTCCTTTGATCTTATCTCTTTTTTTTGCTCTTCTATCCTTCTTTACTCCCTTCATTTGGGCTCCTCTCATCTCCTCATTATCATCACCATTACCAAACTGGTTGTTTTTCTTTTCCTTTGTCTTTTTTTGCACATTACACTTTTAAAAATATTTCTTTGGCCAGTTATGTCTTCCTCTGTCGTTAAGTCCAACTTTTCTTTCCTAAATTGTTAACAGGGTGATGACCTACCTTAAGCAGACATACCTTACTCTGGATTGTTTTTCCTGACTTTCAACCTATTTCTCTTTCTCTTTATCTTATCTATAAACCTGTCCTCACCTCACACTCTTCATTCTTCTTGATACCCCTCTCCCACCACCCCCATATTCGTTTTTTTCTTTGGTCGATTTATTTATTTTTTCACTCTGTGCTCCAAAAGCTCTCTGTATAATGCAAACTGGCTGTTTCTTTTAACACCGCGGAACATAGCGAATGTAATAGTTGCTTATAAATCATGAAAACACAGCTCAGGCACACGCTCACATACACACATTCTGCGTGCCACTCTTTGTACAATTGCTTGCATTTTGATTCTGATGCAGCTTTTTCTGTCTCTTCTTCTGCTTCTGAACCGGGATTTTACAGCTTCTTCTTGGGGCAAGTACTCACTGTTCTGTGTCCTCTGTGTCCTTCTTGCTGTGTGATGCTCTTCCATTGCATAAACCTTTTTGTTCTTTATTGTTCGCATTATTGCATTGAGATGTTCATCATCTTATCAATGCACAGGGATTTTAACTCTTTAACTCTTTTGACCAAGGGTTAAAATTAGCTGAAAAAAACACTGGATTTGGTACATATCTGGCTTTAGTTAATTTTTTGCTAACTTTGATGTAAACACCACAAAGCATAAGCAATGGTGTAGCTATTCCAACAGATGAGATCTTGACTGACTCTTTCAGCCTTTGTATCGCTCCCTCGGTTGCCGTAACGACTTTGTCACTGTGCCATAAATGCTGTCAGAACGTTTACAGGCCTGTTAAAGAAAGTAGCATGCTGTGCCTCAGTGCCAAAGTCTGCGCTGATAGGAAGATTGGACTCTAAAGTTCTCCATATAGCCATATTGAGTTTCCATTTGGAGCCAGACCACCAGACCACCACCTTAATCCAGCTTATCGAGTGAGTGCAGAAACCAAGGTGGTTTCTGCATCCACTTGTTCTCTAGTATATTAGAAATTGTCTTTAAAGCAATGGATATGGTGGATGAATATATGTGGGACTTCTTTATCTATATACTGGAACTTTGTATTTGTTGATGTGACCTAATACTGTGATAGAGGAAGTGATGAGAGAAAAGTAAAGAGCAAAAAAAAAGTATATGGAAGAATGAATGTGTGGAAAGCCATGGGACATAAAGACACCCTTCCCAGTCTATAGAGACACAGCAACGATGAATCTGCTTGTTATGTTTTATATGTGAAGGACATTGTTTCATCCTGCACCAGATTTCCATGACCCCGAGGAAACTCAGCACTCAGTAATTGTTTTTGCAGACTGCACCGCACGAGTCAATATATTTTAAAGGCAATGTCCAAAAACTCTTCATTTTAAGAGACTAGAGGATGATGGCCATTGATGCCTGTCATATCATTTATACGATAAGAATTACCAGACGTTTTTTTAAATAAAATCCAGACTTGCAGCAAGTAACACCCTGGAAGAAAATTTTTCTCATATTGTTGTATATTTACAAATTGTTTCCTTGCATTCCCACAGTCTACCCCACCTTTCATTGTTTTATGTTCTGTTATGTTCTTTTCTACAAAGTGCAATCAGTCTCTGTTATATATATTCAAGGTTTGTCTATTAGACCTAATATCCTTTCAGTGCAGCATAGTATTTCATTACCTACTGTAGGGAATATACACAAATCTCAACATATTTTCCCAGGTATGACATCATTCGTCAGATGACAAATTCACTTTTATCACCCTTTGTCTTTCCTACTTTCCCCTCTCTCCTACTCTTTTTCTCTGGGGTCACAACAGGGCAAGAAGGCAAGTATTTCTCAGTCAGTTATTCTCTCATAGCTTCCCATTCTAACTCCATTCACACTCTCTACTTTAATCCATCACCTCATATCTGTCTAATTCTCTTGTGGCTATGTATGCCTATGGATTTTGGAGCTTGTCATGGAATTTAGACTCCTGTGTGTGTGTATCAACCAAAATAAATTCTGTTTGTCTGCTTATCATGTCATCTCACAGTGAATACTTTCACATATAGCCGTCACACAGCTGGCTTCTATTCTATTTCACTGTGAAAATATATTTTTGGATAATATAATATCTGATAATATGAGCCTAAACAAGGTTGTTTTTTGTTTTTCAAAAGCGATGGAGACCTTGCAGCAGGAGAGATTTGATGAATTTGGTTATACCTACATTGCTCCAAGGTGAGTGGTCCTCACATTTACTATACATCCTCTATATACTATACAGGAGATTACAACTGACCAATGTTGTTTCTTCAGGGAGTACTGCAAAGAGCTGAAGTTGTCACTCAACAACACCCAATTTCTCCTCGACTTCAACCAGTACATTGATAGAAACACTCCAGATGCATGTGAGTCATGCATCTTTTTCAGTGTTATTTCACTGTACACATTTGTAGTGGTTTCCTGCACCGTTCGTACTCATATTGCATATACACCTAGAACAGCATGTTGCATTTCTACGTGTGTGTATGTATTCATGCATTGCATATTTTACAGTTTGTCATGGTCTAAAAGATTTTCCACTCGCAAATCTTGATCTCAAGGTCAGAGCATGACTTTGATGATTACTATATCCTAAGCAGGATGATATCAGAATTATCGACTGAGTTTCCTACAAGTCTGATGCTGTCATGCTGCACAATGACTCATAGTGTTTGTCATCACCTAATGGATCTCACCCAGAGTATGGCTTACCACCATCATCCAGCTAATGGATCAATGTACCACGATCCATTTTAACCCAAGGTCAAGTCATGTACTTTGGCATCAATTCTTTTTTTGCTGTTGTTTATGCAGTATGTTGAGTCATTGGGAAATGTTATGGACATGATTTAAAACAACACTCAGGAGATGTTGTGTTGAAACTCTATAGAGAAACGTGCTTGAATGATTTCATTTTGAAGAGCACGTTTTTGAGATTTAAACTCAGCATCTTGGCATCATCTCCCTCCTAAATATACAACAGTCAATCCTTCACAAAGTACACCTGCTTTCTGAATAGCAATAGCCACACAAGCCTCCCTGCTGGATGGTTTTCGGACAGCTGTCATTTTTCCTTGATTTATCTAGAGAACAACATTGGCTGAGTACACCTGCTCTTTTTTTTCAGACTCTCACTGTCACCTTCGTGACAACTTGTTTTATTCTTACTTTTAGCAAATGAGAAGATCTGATTGGGTTCAGTTTACTGGTGCACATTCCAAAAGCATAAGTTATTAATGTTCCCTGCCCAGATTTGTAAACAAGAGACTGCTTTTTGCATTACTATAATTCAGCTGTCACGCACTGTTGCTGTGCTATGTTTCACTGCCTGGAATATACAAAATATACCTTGTCTTTAATCTATAGGTAATGTGTCCCTTGTGAGTCGACTGATCCTGGATGCAGGTTTGACAGCTGAACTGGTTAAACTTTGGAGCGAGCAGACCATGTGAGTGCCAAAACTTTTAGGTCTTGTGTATTGAAAGCAATGCAAATAAACAAATCTGAAAATCTGCACTTCAATAAAATAGTGATAGGGAATTTAAATCAATTTTGAATGTTATGTGGTGATACTCAGGCAAAAGGGATGATGATTAGAATAAAAAATTTCAAATTTGGATTCATTACTCCATAAGACCTGTTGCAACAGATGTTCAATCCAGTTCTTGTGTTATTTTCTCCCTTCTTCCTATCTTGATTTGCTTTATTCCATTGAGACCATATCTGACGAGGCTTCAGCAAACACTAGGTGTAGCAGGTGTTTGCTGGAATTGTTTCCTGTTTCCTAATTACATGACTTCCAGATAGGTTTATCTGCTGTAGCTAGTTTTTTTTTTAGATCTCTCAATTCTTTTTTGTCCTCAAAACAATTTTTTTAATGACACACTGCATATAGAGCTAAGATAAGCTATATTTTCAGCTAATAGCACTTTGAAAATCTTGTTGGTGAAAAAATACTATTTCATCTATGTCAAGCCATTTTTCATATATATTCAGCTAAAAAAGTTAAAGCAAATTGTGTATTTTTTTTAAATAGGCTGCTAATGATGTGCCTAAATATACAATTTAAAATAGGTTATTTGCTAAATTGTCTGTGTAGAGATGAAACAGGTTAATCCCTTGAGTTTGGTCCGTTTTTTATGCTTGAATGAGTCATGTCAATGTAAAGTGATTTAAAAAACAAACCAAAAAACCCCAGCATTAATTTTAAAATGCTCAGCTACAAGGACTAGAGCAGCGGGTCTCCAACTCCAGGCCTCGAGGGCCGGTGTCCTGCAGGTTTTAGATATCACCCTGGGTCAACACACCTGAACCAAATGATTAGTTCATTACCAGGCCTCTGGAGAACTTCAAGACATGTTGAGGAGGTAATTTAGCCATTTAAATCAGCTGTGTTGCATCCTGCAGACATTAGCTGCAGCACATCGGCTCTCGAGGCCTGGAGTTTGGACACCCTGGAGAGTGAGGGTTCGGGGTTAAAAATGAGCGAAAAAGCAGCTAATGTCTAAAGAAAAACTTTGAAACACTTTTAGAAAACCTGGGAAAGCACTGCCTAACACCATCCATTCATCCATCCATCCATCCAAATTAAGTATGAGTCACAAAACCCTTATGGACAAAAAAACTATGGACCATGGCCCCTCACCAATGTTCCCTCTAAGCTGCGCACGTGCGCAATTGCGCACTGCTGGCACGGTCTCTGCGCACAGAAAATCTGCGTTGCGCACAAAAAAAATCTAACCTGAATTGAAATTAAAATTAAAACTTTAACAATTCTGTTTTGCAGTGTTAGTCAGTAAGTGACTGGCTGCTCCTGTATGGGATTAGAACGATGCCACCTTATGCCATAGTCCAGCCAATAATGCGATTCACATTCGTATATACGCAGCCAATCAACGTGGTTGACAGGCTATGACAGCGTCCTTATGTGCTGACACCGCTGTTTTAGCTAGCAAAGCGGCGTGGCTGATGTGCAGGAAGCCACGTTAATGACATCGTGTACAACCATTGGAGATGTGAGCAGGACAGACGGAACAATTGACGGAAAAAGTGTGGACTTTATACCAGTTTTTTAATTGTGTTGATAGGCCACGTAAAACCAGAGTTATGATAAAAATATTTGCAATGTTTGGTTTTCTTCCTGAATACTATCGTTGTTTATATTTACTGCGGGAAGAAACGGTAAAAACTGCGTTTTATAAGGAAAACGCTCGAAAGCACTCTCCGCCTGTGAGCAAAAACAAAACCAAAAAACCCCCCACCCTTTCCTATTGGTCAAAAAAAGTACCGTGTCGACCAATCAAAAAATGATATGGCAACGTGGCATCTAGTTGTTAAGAAACAGGGGGAAGTTTTAGGAGCGACGGCGGTGTTCTGAGATGTGAGAGATTTGAGACGTTTAGCGCAAATCTTGTGTAGTTATTGTGTAGTGTAGTCAATAGTTTTGTTGTGTGTGTCAGAACAATGAGGCGGCTGCTGAATGTTACAGGTGTTACAGGAGTGATACATCTCCTGTTGTCAGGCCTGCAGGTATCAGGCTGTTGTTCTCCTTTATCTCATAGTGGACAGAAATTATTTTTTGGAGTGGCACAAATAATTTGTGTGGCATCAGATTTGATGCAGAACAGCTGATTGTTCTGTAAATAGTTTGAAATGTTTATTTAAAAAAACGCCTTGGCTGCATTAAAAAAAAATAGCTGCAAAAAACTTTGTTGTTTGCCAAACTGAGTTACTTTTTTGAAGAAGTAACTATATAATTAATTGCCCAACATTGGTCATTATATACTGTATTTTGCAGACAGAGAGTTACAGGACTCTCTCCCAGACCACAGACTCATACTCATAATACAAGTCAGAGCTTTATGGAAAAAAAAGAAAAGAAAGAAAGTTGTGTTTTCAAAATTGGAGTTCAAGTTATTTTTACTTCCAATAGTGTTAACATACTACACAGGTCATGAACAGGATTTTTTACATTTTCATTGTAAGTGGGCTAAAGCAGTTAATTAAAAGTAGTCTAACATAAATGTAAATGGTGTAATTTGATTATTTTAATAAACCATGTAACTTGGATGGATTAGATGCTGGCGTGACCACAGTGCACACGTCTGATGTCGCTCACAGTGGTCCAAGGGATCGCTCAGGGAGTTTGTGTGTTCGCTCAGACACATGAAATATTTGAGGGAACATTGCCCCTCACCCAGATTGAGGTTACTGGCCCCACCCATGAGCTACATTATTCCACCACCCATAGGAGGCGCTGTAGAAGTCTGGTGTAGTATGAATCAGATGGTGGTTGAAGCCAGAGGCCTTGGCAGTCCGATCCCCTGAAACTGCTTTGGTTACATTGAATGCCATGGCTCTGGTGGGAAAGGAAGCTAAGATAGTGCTGAGATTAAGCTAGTGATGAGGCCTAATGATACCGGCTAGATTTGGCCAAACGTCTGATTGAATCCAGCCAGGGGTATACTTGTACACCCCCCAAATGCCACGAAGAGGGTGGTGTTTTCGCAGTGGATGAGACGGATGCTTCCCAGCACCTCTGGGTCAGGGAATGGCCTTCTGGGAATCCCTGAGTTGGGGGATCTGGAGACTCCATTGTCTTGCAAAATGACAGTGTGACCTGAAGGAATGTGATTGTGATGTCTTAAAAAAATTACAAAGTCTTGTGGCTCGTTGGAAGGAAAATTTAAAGAAATGAGGGGTGACTCAAGACATTTGCACAGTACTATATACATTATAGAGTACTGTGCAGTGGAAAACTATGTTCTGTTTGTACACCACTGCTCTGAACTACCCTAGCTGATGATTACTTCATGCACAGTTTATTGGCTGAGCCAACGTTTCACTTCTTTCTTGTCCGCCATGGATGATTTGATCACAACTTATGAGTGAAATATGATAAAAGCAAAGTATAAAATGCATATCACACCCAACCACATTGTGCTTTGCCAAGACGCTGTTTTGAGGGGAAAATAAAATAATTACGTCAGTGTGTTTGCTTTTATGGTATGCCCCCTTGTCTGAAATAATCCCAGCACACACTTACACACACTGAAGGGTATCTGTTTAACATTATGACATGTAGAGAAAATTGATCGGGTACAAAACAGTTTGTGTCTGTAGTCTGATCTCAGTTCACAAATGCTCTTTTTCTGTAATTGTGAGTGTGATTGACTTTGATGTTTGATTTTCTGTTGCTTTCCATGTTCTCAGGGATGGGATAGTGGCCAGGTTTGTAGCTACAGATGGAGGAATCACAAGAGTCTATCCAAGAAGGTACTCTTAGTTTTTTCTTTGTATTTACATTGCTATCATTAGCATTGGGAAATATCACTGAATTCTTTCCCCAAATACCTTGTGGCGAAAATGTGTAAAATGAAAATTGATACAGACTGTAATACTCTTAGGTTGAATGGTTTTGGCTGCTTTACTCACTTGCTTCACGGGGCTATTTTACAGAACATGGAGGATTAAACTCTTTCAGCTGAACTCCCAGGGCTTGCCAGACCAGTATAGGACAGGGGTTAAAACTACAAAAACCACAGCCAAATACAGCAGATTTTCCTCAATTTCTCCTCAATTGCCTGAACAACATTTAGGGGCTCCACTTTTTAAATATACAGTAACATTGCAACTAAAACTGAATGCACATAGTCTTTGTTCTCACAGTCAAAAACATAATATACAGTTCGTTATTGCTTTTATTATAAGGACGTCACACACTACAAAGGGTGTGAGCCTATTTTTATGAGTTACAACTGGCTATAGATTAAAATATGAGTTGTTTAGAAAGATCAAACACATTTACTTGGTGTTTTATGGCTGTAACAGACCCCATATAATATTACACACCTTTATTAATGTTTTCAGTGCTGGGGAAGAGTGGACTGAGAATCCTGAGACATATGAGTCAAGTTTCTACAAGCGGACCCTGGACAATGAAATTTATGTTTTCACAGCTCCATCTTTCAACGGCAAGTTTTCTGAAAGGTTTGGATTTGCATGCACAATTCTGTGTGTGAGGATCTTCAGTGTGGTCTGGCACTGAGCCTTTTCTGTTCTCTGCCTTTGGACGCCATCCCAACCCTACTGGCAGAGATCAGGCTCTCAGCCCTCTGATATCACTCTCTTTATCCTTCTTCTTTTCCCGCTGTGTCTTAAAGTGCTCATCCCCACCTTCCCTCCCTTCTGTCCTGTATACTTCCTGTCATCTCCGCTGATCACTCTAACAGACATCAGTGCAGTGATGAAGCCTTGCTTAAAGCTCCAGTACACGTGACTAGATTAACACGTGCTGGCTTTACAGGGTCAGCTCTTGTAAATTTCGGCAGATAAAAATGTATGGAATTTTGCACTGGGAGTGGAAATTTCTCTCTGCCGCATACTTCTAAACATGATTTCAATTAAATTGCAATGATAAAAGATCATCTAACCTTCTTTCATCTTTTTCCAAATTGCAGCAGAGAGCGGGGAGTCTGTGTCTGAGTCAGGTATTCTGGTGAGCAAAGCAGTGGATCTTGTCATTAATGAAGTCACGCTCAAACCAGCAGGTCAGTCTTGCTAATACCACGCTGATTGCTTCTTGTGATGAAACACAAATAAAAAGACCTCTGCCTGTTTTGTGGTTTGTTCTGTAGTGGTGGGAGTGAAACTCAATGTCTCATTCTGGATGAACAGTTTCATGAATGCCACACTGAAACTGAATGTAAGCTGTTCATTTTATTGTTTAAAATATCTACGAAATGTATATTTTACTGAACCTATTTTTTGCCTCACTCACATTATTTCCTTTTAGTGCAAAGATGAGATTTGTGGCTGTCTAAGGAATGACAAGGTATAACCATATAAAAAACTACCAGTTTATTTAAATACTTTTTTTTTTTTAACACTTTTTCAGTTGTTTAACACTTTTTATCCTCCAGCATGTGGACTGTGTGATACTGGATGATGGAGGATTTCTTCTCATGTCCAACAAGGATGAGTACATTACCCTGGTGAGTTATCATCAGCAATCTTTGCAAACATGTAAGCTTCACTAATTTGGAACATTCCTTTTTCTCTCTACAAATTGTGATCATAAAAATGTGTGGCCACATGTTCAGAAGGAGCGACTTTTCCAGCAGTCATGTTTCTTGTCTTTTCTATTCATTTTTTACTTGTCTACAAACTCAGTTCCTCTTACCTTTGACAGAGAAATTCATCAATCATATATACGGGTCAAATAAAGGACTTATGACTCATTTACAAGAATGGCCTGTTTGCTTTTAGCTCTACTTTTCTACTACAGCAGTGCACCCATGTGTCTGGTAAAGTAGAGCACTAGACTCTGGACGAAGATCAAAGGGAAGGCTCCGATGGGTTTTAGTCAATCATGGAAGCTGTACTGAACTGTTTCCCCTGTGTATGTGAGAAGTCCGCTCAACTGTGTTAACTCCACTCTTTTAGGCTGCCTTCAGCCCCAGCCTGTCAGTTGTAGGATATACTGTGAGCTCAAAAACATCTCATGTCAGTCAAGATAGGACATCTGCTGTCTTTGATCCATTCTACCATCACAAAATCTGACACATACAGTTTACTCTCTTTGAGTATTCTTTTCCACATTGTAAAACAATTGATGTCTTCAGAGACGATGCCAAAGCTTTTGTGCTATTGAAGAAAAGTAAATGTATGCAGTGGCAGTAGTTCTATGATCCAGAAAAAGGATCCCTTTATTAGGCTTAACAGTACACCTCTTCACTTAGAATCTTTTCCAATCTATAATAGAAGAAGTGGAATCCTTAAGACTAAAAATCTTGTTCTGGGCCATGGATTCAGGTATATAGCATTGCCTAAGATGTGTTTCAATGACAAAAAAATTAACCACTTAATAACCTGATACACAGGGTTAGGTCAACATGAAAAAGTCCTGTGACAATGACGTCAGTCTGGCATCAACATGTGTAACTGGCGACTGGAGGATTCCACCACTATCTATCTAGCGAGATCATATGCCCTCTGTGAAAAATTTGAATGGGAAAGCAATACTGTGCATATACTTCACATGGAACAATCTGATTGGTCCCAAACTCATCCTTCAGCATAACAGCCACAAACATACTTTTGTAAAGAACTCTTTTTAGCCACAAGTAAAACAAAGAGTCTCGTAACAGATGGCAAAGCCCCACAGAGTGCTGATCTCAACATCACTGAGTCAGTGTGGGCTTACATGAAGAGGCAGCAGGCTCTGAGACAACCCAAATCCCCAACAGAACTGCAGAGAAGCAAAGTTTGTGTGGAAAGGTCTACATTTTTGTGAACGACTCACCTGCCAAGCAAAGTTATTATTTTGTACTAAGTCTACAAGAAAAGTTAAAGCTAGCGGTGGAAAAAATGTTTAATTCGGAAAAAAAAAATAATTGAAACAATATTGCGTATTTGCATAATTAAAAAAATATACAGGAAATGACGTAAGTTTATCAGTTTTGTCAAATTTGCCATCACAACAGTCATGAGGACGCTTTGTTGCACATGTGTTTATTTAGACTACGATGTTTGTATAACTGTGGCTCATCTACCTCTGCAAAGTACTGTGTTTGTATTGTAATACCTTTTTTCCCATGGAAACTCTCTACATATTAAATCATCAAATACTAAAAATAATACAATTTAAAATTTAAAAAATGCAATTTATAAAAAAATGATAAAAAAATAGGTTACACAATAACTAACCCAAAAATAACTAACAAATCGATTAATGGATTGTAAATTAATAGTTATTAAAACAGTAATAAATACTGCTAAATAAATACTGTCCATTGTCAGGTATTGTTAAACTAACTGACACCTGATGATGATCACTGAGCATGTGTAATATTTTACTTTATTTATCCATAAGTCCAGATAACACACAGCAATCGGTTAAACTGCAGGAATGTCTTGAAGATGTAAAGACATGACCTTTACATTGCTACTTCTAAATTTAAATAAAACTGAGGTTATTTTTCTAAAACATAGCGTCTACCAAATACTTACTCTGAATGACATTACCTTGGCCTCCAGTAACACTATGAGGAAAGTTGGAGTTGTTTTTGACGAGGATATGACCTAGTCATTTGAAATCCTTCTCACATACAAAGTCTTGAATAATTAGGCTTAATCTTATGTTAAAGACCTCATAGTACCCTACTCCAATAAGACAATTTGCTCTCCAACTGCTGGGTGACTTGTGGTTCCCAAGATGGGAGGTAGAATGGGGAAAAAGTAGAATGGGAGGAAGAGCTGCCAGATATCAGGCCAAGAAACAGCTCCCAGCTTGGATTCAGGAGACAGACCCCCTCTCTGCTTTTAAGATCAGGCTGAACACTTTCCCTTTTTGATAAAGTATGGCTGCCTCTCCCCGAGCCTGGTTCTGTCAGAAGTTTCTTCCTGCTAAAAGGGAGATTTTCCTTCTCAGTGTTTCCAAGTGCTTGCTTAAAGGGGGTTGTTTGATTGTTGGAATTTTCTCTGTATTATTGTAGGGTCTTTAACTTATAAATATAATTGAACTGGGAAAAAAGCTATTAACCTCAGACAAAGTTTCATATATATATAAAATGATGATAAATGATGGAATATATTCTACAACCCTAACTCTAATGATTACTTATTCAAGTTGGTAGAGTTATGTTGGAGAGCTTTGTCTAACATTTTGATGCAAAACCTCTCAAAATTCTTCAGCTGACTTAATAACTGCTAATATCTGCTATGTGAGGGTCATACTGTAGCATATGATTTACATCATTATCATATTCATCAAACCATTCACTGACCCCGTGTGCCCTATGAATAAGGCATTGTCATTCTGTAAGAATGCAGTGATATTAGAATAGAAATGTTTTCCTCACCGGATAAAGATAATCACTTAGAACAGCAAGTAATGATTTTTTAATGACCCATACATCTAAGGGGATAAAAAGGGTACCTCAACGCTGTAAGCAAAATACTTACCTAATAGCGCCACTGCCTTTTCTGTTAATTTTTATACTCTAACCAATGCTACTTTAAGGTAGTTAGGACGCAACTCCGTGCTTTGTTTACAAAAACCCCCCCCAAAAAACAAGACTTACTTTTACACTGCTTTTACTCTCTGTTATGTTTTTGTGTGTGTGTATATGTGAACCTGTCTAGATAGGTCAGTTTTTTGGTGAAGTGGATCCAGTGCTGATGACCAACCTGGTCAACACCTCCCTGTACTCCTTGAACAAGACTTATGACTATCAGTCTGTCTGTGATCCAGAGAAAGACAGCAAGGCAGCAGCTGGACCCCGCTCCGTCTATGTGGTTAGAAACCTTACTGAAACCATTACTGTATATATCATTTGGTTTCTATTCGTGCAATAGTAATATATTAACGTAAAAATCAGAATTTATTAATTAATTTGATTTATGAAGCCTTATTAGCTTTATCTGAGGCTTTTTTGTGCTTATTTTTTCACTAGCATTTCTTTTCCTGTCTTTCTACAGCCTACCATTGCAGACTTTCTCAGTATTGGCTGGTGGGCATCCACTGCTGCCTGGTGAGTGTAGAGGTTGTGTGCTTGTGCTTCTATGTTTCATTGATTTGCGTGTGCATGTTAGAGTGGGAGCACACTTGTATTTCAGGGTGGGAGTTTGTACGGGAGTGGACTTGCATGCTGTTGAAGGATGAAGTTGGCTGGGTCAGTGTAAGACAAGGGCAGTTACATAACATGATACCGCATCATTTTCTGCTTAGTTGTCCAACTGCAATATAACCAGCTTTTAAAATAGAATGCCTGATACTTCCCATGACATTTACATCACCAGTTACTCTAACTTTAGACAGATGTGTTGCTTTTACTAAACATCTATTGGTTGAACGTAGTTTAAAAAAAAAGAGATGTTCAGGTGATTTGTTGCCTCCTACATGTGACTCACTTTGTTTTTGTTTTTACTTTTTATTGTTTTTTCCTAGGTCAGTGCTTCAGCAGCTCTTCTTGGGTCTCATGTTTCCCAGCCTTCTAAAGGCAGGCAAGTAACATAACTGTGTATAACCATCAGTCTTAGTTTGAAGAGACAGAGGTCTGTCACTCCAGTTTTAATCCATGTCCTTTCTTACTAATCCTCTTTTCTATTAAACATCCCTCTTATTTCTAGCAGAGTCGACAGATGACGAAATATCAGATGCCATGTTTAAAGAAAGCTGTATCACAGAGCAGACTCAATATTTCTTTGACAATGACGAAAAATCCTACTCAGGTGTCCTGGACTGTGGAAACTGTTCCAGGTATGTGTATGTTTGTTCCCAAGACTCCCCATATGCTTCCATCTTAGTGGCTCTTTCCACTGAATGACTCTAAATGGCTATTGTTGAAGATTTTCAGCTTCTTACTGGGCGTCCATCTGTTTAATGGCCTGTGGGGATTGATCCAGAAAAGAATTGGTTTCCTGGTTTCTTTCTGTTTTCCAGCCTGATTTCAGACAGCTGCTTTCTGATGAGTTCCGATCACACACAGATTACCTTGATCTGTCAGAGCCCGGAATTGCAGAGGAAAGCACAAAAAGCCTTTTTTATCTGTTTTTCTTCCCTTACACTCTGGCTGTATGTCAAACTCACTAATACACACATTTACAGACCGCTGAACATTTACTTTGCTGTAACCTACGTTTGTATCACTTTGGGCTGTCTGAGGGGGTTAAATATGGCTGTAATTACTGGGTGTTATGAGTCCCACGTGTCTGATGCTTTACTCCCCAAAGTTAACAACTGTAGACACAGATACTTTAATGACTACCATAAAAAGTCAATCCCATGTGGAAGGAGGTGGTATGAAGTGCACTGTTTGTGCACAACTGAACACATACCTGCATGTACATGTGTGCTGTGTTGGTACCACGTTATACGTGCTTTATTTTTATTTTTCTAGGATGTACCGTGCTGAGAAGCTGCCAAACACCAACCTTGTGTTTTTAATCACTGATGCCAAAGCAACATGTTTGTCATGTGACCCCAGACCACTGCGACAGGCTGAACAGCCCTGTATCCTTTCACTTGGCTTAAAAACTGAACATAGACTTACACTTTCTTTTGTCTCTTCAGTCCTCCATAAACCACATATATAGCAGCACTTTAACCTGTCAGTATGAGGACGCACACCTAATAAGTGTGCAGTGGGTCCCTACTCAGTGTTCATGTGTGAACCGTAAACCAGATGCACAGCATATGAAAGGTGGTCTCACATTACTTCTAGATTAAATTTCTATGGTTAACTTCATCTGGGCTACAGGTTGCCATCAGGTTAAATTAAGATTAAGAGAAGGGGTGTGTGTATGTGTTCTAGATATGTGTTTGACAGATGTGTCTTTAATGTAGGTTTCTGTTGATGGGACAGTAAAGGTGTCATCACCAGAGGTCACCATGGGGCCACTACAGAGCTGTCCATTTGGTAATAATAGCACTAAATGTAATACACGCTTTTGCTGCCATAGCACATTAAAAATATTATATATTTTATAAACAATACTTCTAATCAATGATCAAGGCTACCTTTTCTTATAACAATAATCAAAATTTCTCTTACAGTCTCCAGTGTTTTCATATAAAATAGCTATTTTTAAGGCAGATATTACTAAATGATGTTTATTAATCTCTATTAGATGTGAATATAAGATTTGTAATTAGGTAAAAATTAGTAATTTGTAATTAGGTCTTTGCAGATTGCTGCTATCCATACTTTAACAGTTATTTCTCTTAAAAATGTGTTATTTCTCTCCACTGTTGCTCCAGTGCTTCCTCATAAGGGATCATTGTTGTCTGTCTAACTATAATGATGCACTGTTTGCAATATAAAGTACCTCGACATGACTGGTGGTGTCATTTGTTGCTATAAAAATGAAGTGTTTCTGAGTACATGTATAAGCATTATTGAATTTTTATTGTTAAAATGTGTTAAATGTGCACAGTCAGAATTTTCCTGAGTGTCCATTCAGCTGAAGGTCCAGATCCGTGTGACATGGTTGATAAAGCCAGATATCGCAAAGGGCCGGACGTGTGCTTTGACAACAATGAATATGTAAGACAGTCACATATGTGCCCTTGTGCAGAGAATATTGCTGGAAACAGCTCTATTAGCCAGACTAAACGGTTGGCTTCTGTCAGTTTCTGTCTGGTTTTCATCAGCAATGTGCTTTCTGCATAGATTTAAAGCAATTTCTATTACCTGCCCTTTGAGCTTCCTTCATCTTTGATTTATCCATCCAGTTTTTGTGTTATTTATCAGTTTTTAATACTTTTTATTTTAGTTCTAATGCTCACTCATTTGTTTATATTCCTTTCTGTCTTCTTGTCACTCATCATTTTTCATTCTTCTTTCATGTTTCTGCTTCCCAATGGCTGCTGCTCTTGTCTGGCAGGATGAACCTTTGTGCCCAGTCAGCAAAGGTTCTACAATGAGCCCTACACCTTTACTCTTGTTTCTGGTTCTGACTTCAGGGTCAGTGCCGTCTCACTGCTTCAGAAGGCTCATTACTAACATATTAACTTCTATGATATTCACAGTTTCTTGGAGATTGCAAAGTTCTTTTTAGGGGCAGTGTAAATCAGGTAGTATGATGGGCTTTCAATCCTTAAAGCTAATTTATTTTTTCACTTTTCCATTATGTTGTAATATGTAATATGATGGTTATTACAATTTTAAAACTTTTATAAACAGTAAAGATTTTAATTTTCATGAGGTATTATACTCACTAAAATAATTCAATAAGGAAATAGCTGATGAGAAAAAAATAAATGAAAAAGTATAACACAGCTTAATAAATAGGTGAGATCTTTTCTTTGTTGAATAATTCCCTTACTCGCAGAATGCTGCATCTTTCTTATATTGTATATAATTTTGCACAGTTTTGTATAAAAAAATAATGTTTAAAGTATTGTAAAAAGTTACTAGTAGACATTCATGTATCATATCAGCTAAATCCATAAAACAAAAGAGCAAAGCAGATAAATTATATGTGAACTCGTTGAGTCACCACCCAACTGTGAACAATTTATAAGACATCTAAATATTTGGAAAAAAAATATCTGGCATATCTTTGTGAACTCTGCCTTTCATTGTGCTATAAAGCAGTAGAACATACACACAACAGGCCACCAATTCATGTGCCTTTTGGTGTTTATATTATGAAGAGGCCATGCTGGGAAGCAAAAAGGGAGGGGAGGAATAACGTAGGAAGTAGATGAACGGAGTAAATGTAGGCCGTGTCCTTTTCCTCTCCCATCTGTCCCATTACTTTTGGCTAAGCTCCTCATAGGAAGACAGTTTGTGTCCAGGCCAGTCCATTTTGTCACTGGAGTAAACAAAGGAAGCTTCACATGGCTTTCCTGCCCTTTGAATACAGAAGACCCCCACCTCTTTCTCCTAGGCCTTTGGCATGCACGGATATCCTGAATACTCCCATTAAATAAAAAAACAGCCACACACTGAAGCTACCAGGTGCAAGCCGTTGCACAAAGATTGAGGTCTGAAAACACCTCTAAATATTTGAACAGAGCTTTTAAATTAATATTTCATTTTGGCAATGTGCTTGTTTGCTTTTTTGCTGACAGTTGAATAAAACACAAGTATATATGTTGATACCGCTCTCGCTGCTTATTATAACACTGGACCGCATAGCTATTTAGCCACAGAAAGAGCTAACCTGTCTCTGCAGCTGTCCAGGAAACACACAAGGAGATAACACCATAAACTGTTGTTTTTACACTTCAGGTTTTGTATGGGTAAAACTAATGATATCTAAATAAATAATCTGTATGCGCTCAGTGTGCTGGGTAGATGTTTTTTGTCAACTTGGGATTGAGCCACACAGTTCTGAGTATTTCTGCTATGCTAACTATCTCCGGTTCCATCTAGTTATAAGAGATATAATGTGGCAGGTATGTACTTTGTTGTTGTATCAAGGGGGAAAATATGCTTCTCTAAAAACCTGTCTATCTTCAGTGTGAAAAGAAGACTTGATACAACACAGGCCAGTAGTCTATAGAATAACTGGATATGATAGCGTTAGATATAGTGTAATCATATTGTTAGTAGCAGCAGTAGTAGTGGTAGCAGGTGACGTAGAGCTTTTGAATGTCAGAGAAGACTGCTTCTAATTTACTTACACTTGATCTGTCCAACAGGAAGACGATTCTGATTGTGGAGGAGGGACTTGTCTAAGACCGAGCCTTTGGCCAGTGTTCGGGTTTCAGCTGCTGCTGTTGTGGCTCAGCACATCTTTGCAACACTCATGACCCCTACACGCGTTTACACACACTCATACACTGATCATCAAGTCATTTCGCTGGAGGCCAGAAGACACTCGAGTTGCACCATACAGGATGTATGCAGAATATTTGCAATGAGACATTTTTATTTTCTCAAGACCAATATCAGCATTTCCATTTGCCAATGCCAAAGGGTGCTCATTCATTACCTCCTCATTATTTTCAAGAAGAGAGACACATTTACTGTGCTCAGCTGCACTCATTTTCATGATATACTCCTTAATATTCTCCTATGGTGCAAGAGTAAGAGCTAACCAAACCCTTTAATTCTGCCTCATTTTCTCTTGTGTGTCTGATTTATTTTGAGGAGGCTGAAAGAAGTTTTCCCACTATGCCAACTAAATCTCATTCGAAGCCTGTATGTTCACTGACAGCATTGATTTGTGTGGTTGTCGATATTGTTTGTTGCTAATTATATTCATTGTGAATGAATAAGTATGCTGTAAGGATCGTTTATTTTGGCAACCAGAGCAAGTATTAAAAGTATCCCTTTTGATTTGTTTTTAAATGTACTTTACCAACCTATCTACATTTCATTTTTGTACTCAAAATCAGTAAGCATTTTGTGTCTAGCTAGGTGTTGTATTGTAGCAGCATGTGCTCAGTACAGAGCGAAAGACAACACCGACTTTTTGACACCAAAGCTCCACACAGTACCAATGACCGCAAACCTACTAAAGAGAATCTGCACAATAGTTTAATTCGAGATATTCCTCAGATGTGGGTGTACATCAGTAAACGAGCTACAATATTAGCTAGATATAATAGATATTTCACTAAGACATAAGTGAAGTCAGGTTGCATCCAATGTGATAATCTATTAGGATATTGCAATTTTCAAATATATTTGTAGTTCAAGTGACAGCTTTGGTTGTCTTCAGTTTGATGCATCAAATTCCCAGTGCCTACGTAGTAAATCAAACTGTCTGGCATCTGAATGAAGCAACACATCAGATTTGTATTCTTACCATGTATGCTTCTATGCTAATGCTTGCTGCAGTTTAGCAGAGAGGGTAGCCCTTGCAGTAATTTGTTATGAAATGGTCCAAATCTGCTGCAGTTATTCTAATTTTTTGGCTTACGGATAGGTGATGGAAACAACCGTTGACTTTGATGATGAGAGAGGAATATCATTCCCCTCTTTTGCCAAAACAAAGCTAAGCCAGGCTTGAGCTTGGGTTCCAACACCTCTCTTTATTAATCCTGTTTCTGTTTCCTTTCTGGATCGCCAGACTCAGGAGCCAAGATGACTTGTGAATGAGATCAGCATATCAAAATGACTGTTTCTTTGTTTTCTTGCTGTTCTCTTTATGCTTGTTTCCTCTTTGTGTTGCTCTATAAGTGCTGTGAAGCAGACGCTGAAGGCTCAGTGTCGAAATGCTGCAATGTCATGGGATGAGCTTGTTCTGTGTTTGAACTCTGTCTATGCCTACGATC
Organism: Oreochromis aureus; assembly: GCF_013358895.1. Taxonomy (NCBI): domain Eukaryota; kingdom Metazoa; phylum Chordata; class Actinopteri; order Cichliformes; family Cichlidae; genus Oreochromis; species Oreochromis aureus. Next base: position 9,989,315 of record NC_052948.1, on the reverse strand, counting down.
AGCATCAGGGCGTGCTGGAGAGAACTTTGAGAGCAATCTTTTACCAATGATAATTTTCCATTGCCTTACTTGGTCTTAGGTTTTAGTAAGTCATAAAGATCATACATAAGTTCATCTTTTCCCTGTTTATTTTTTTTAAGAATAAAAGTAAAGTTCTCTCCACCTCGCCTTCATGGTGATATACTGGTGTGATCAGGTTATGCTGTCTAGCAAAGTTATGTGTTGACTTGTGTTTTACCCAGAGGGTCCCCTGTCTATGTGCAGGCATGTGTGTGTCCCTCCGATATCTGATTGTGCTTTAATACCGTACATAAAATACTCTTTTGTGGATCTTCACTAGCCTGAATAAATTTTGTATACATTTGTACACTAATACTATTTACTGTATAAAAGAGAAAATGGAACAAATGAAAAAAATGTTTATAATATGGTGTTAGTTATTGTGCATATATAATAAATTCACAAAAAATGTTGTATTAGTATGACCTGAGATTCTCCTTATTGCTCACATCTGGTCAGATGCTTTGGCTCCACTGGGAGCAGACCAAACATGTCATCCTTCCTGCTGACAGAGACAGCTGCTGAAAAAGAAAGACCATCTGCATTTGTGTTTCACTGTGTCCGTGTTGGTGTATGAAGGAAGGGTGTGGGTGATTTGGGATTACTCAAGTAGCTCTTTACACTACAGTTGTCTTATTAATGCCTAATTATCAAAGTACTGAAAGAAAGTGCAACTTAACACCTGGCCGGCTAAAAAACATCATGCCTAGTTTGTGTCTGACCACACCCCAGATCTCTGATGTGTGGGATTTGCGGTTGGGTGTTGTCATAGCCAATAGCCTGTCTACATCAGTACAAGAAGGCAATGGTTAGCTTAAATCATATTTCCAGGGTCTTGGGTATTTATTTCCTAAATGTGCTGGCGGATGTGTGCCGAAATGTGTAAATGTTTGCAGCTTTATTTCATTTTATCTTTCATTCCAAACTAAAGTCTGAATCCAGTTATGAAAGCACTTCATTTACTTCAGCATGAAAACACACTTGATCAAGCATAAGTTAAATACAGTAATTGTGCAGTTCAAATGACCACTCAAAGAAGCTTAAATGCTACCTTAAAAGACATGATTTAAGACATTTTTTTTCTTGTTCCACCTCCTTCATCCTCCCTCAACTACACATATAAAACCATACACATCCATTTTTACATGATTTCTGGGGTGAGGAAGGCAGAGGCTCCTCCGGGTGGAAATCTTAACTGTATGTAAGATGTCAAACAGAATGGCAGAGAGTGCCCCACTGAGTACTGTCAGAGGCCTCTGTGTTTTTGATTTTTGTGATGCATGTTGCAGCATTATTGACACAGACAGCTCTGCTATCCTCTGCCTAAAGCAGCAATCAAATGTCAGATGCTAACACCAGTGAGTAGTTGAGCATAATCTATACTTTACCTGATGGGATTTGTGTTTATCTGACCGTAATATAAGAATGAGTAAGGCCACAATTTGGAGTAGTAGGTATTAAAAATATTTGTTTTTCTTAGAGATGTGTCAGCCTGGGAGGTCTTTCTATGTGTGCTACACAGCAATGATCTAGTAGGGAGGTTGTAACGGGACACCCTTGTAAATAGGCACGAGGTCATACCCTTTAACATGCCTGGCTCAAAATGCTACAGACATAGAAGAAAAGCAGGAACTAGTTAGACATCTCTATTTAATGCTTCACAAATCAAAAACCTTCCTTCTAACCAAAACCTGTAACAATGTATTCAAAGTTAAAAAGATCGCTCATTTTACTGGTTTACTGATCCACACATGAAGATTTACAAATATCAGCATGGTATAATATAAGGACTACACTTAGAATCCATTGCTTCTAAGGATTTAGATCGGGTGGCTTCAATCCAATTTAACTTTTTTGTTTTGCTTTTCTTTCATTACTCAATATTTCTGAGGAACAGCATTAATATTAGATCCCTCAAGAAAGACCATGACTCATCTGTGGCTAAGTTAAAATCTTAGAGTGCCTTTTTAGGTTTGTTCCACTAATTGCAGGAAGTGACACACTAGACTAATGCTGCATCAACACCATGACCCGTGACTGGATCTGCAAGGATCAGCATGTCATCAAGTACACTCCTCTAAAGTTCATTAACTCTTTTGTGATTGTAATATAACATCCATTTGCGTAGACCTTTACCGGCAAATGGTTGGGGTTTTTTTTGGAACGGTGTTGCAACTTAATGGCACTCTAAATTTAGCTCCAACACTCTCGGCAGCCTTTGGGTCATGAGGTTCCCGGGGCAGTCAACCCATGTCTGAATAAACTTCCCTGAATCTGGTTAATATAATGTGGTTTACATTAGCTACAACATTTTTAATTGGCACTGTTTGTTTTTTTGCTAACTATTAAAAAAAGGACACTTCCTGTAAGCCGTGACATGGAGGTCACAGTTTTTCCGTCACTACAAGGCTTCAGCCGGGCAGGGGCATCGGGGTCAATAAGGTTTTGAAGTGTAGTAAGAAAAAGTTTTCCAGTATCTTCTGTAAGTGCTCCCTGAGTGCTTGCGTATATTTATGTTGTATTTTCCTGTGAGAGACACACTCTTCCCCCCTCTGAGCTAGGATCAAACAGTATTTGTATATAAATCTTTATGTTTATGGAAGTCCAAAAGGATTTAGCACACTGCAAGAGGAAAAGAGAGAATGTGTCAAATAAGTTGTTAATCACACGAAATGATCCCAAATAGTCTTTAAATATTTTCCTGTTGCAGTTTACTTTTTTTAATCACCTGTTCTTGTGAAACCCTGCACACTGGCTGGCAGCAAAGTAAATCAAAGACAGCCTCAACAATATTTGCAACACGGTGAGAAAGATGTGTGTTAAACAAGCTGAAGGTCGGGCAGAACACAAAACATACACTTGGCATGGACTTTCAGGAAATGCCACAGTCTTTTCCAAACCCATAAACATGACCACACACTTGTCTGTTCTTCCTACCTTGTTTTTTTTCCTCTCAGTTTGTAATCATGTTGTAGGTACAGTACATATCTGCATGTGTGTGTCCTGAATGTAATTGGCATAGCCCGGGTAAAATCTAACCAGGTGAATGGTCTTAACATAACACATTCCACTCCAGCCCCTATTGAGTCTTGATTTGTGGATTTTCTCTGTGTTTAGAGTGGGGCCTAACATATAGTATAACTGGTAACATGAGGTGTTAAGTTTGTTGGGGCCATGTGCATTCACCGAGGTTCTTTCCATGGGATCAGATATTTTTATAAGTCTCTCAACATAAAAACGTACATGTTTGTGAATGACATAGAAACTGTACAACTTTTAAAGGTATCCTGTTAAGTTTGTGGCCACTGGTAGCACAGTGTAGTAATGTTTTTATACGCTCATTCCTGTTTTGCTTGTACTCTGCACATTCAAAACAGATTCTGCAACTGGTTTCCCTTTATTCCACTGATCAGCAGATATGGGTACTTAGATGTAAAGCAATGTGATGTGAGGCAAGCTGACACATAAAGGTAAAAAATAACACTATAGCTTTAAGGGGTGGTTGCAGGCAATACAGGACTAATTAAATAGCACAGTCGTTTTTTTGGTCTATTTGAGTATTTGAATATAGAATATTTTACTCATAAATATAGATTGATTAGTGTGTAATTAGATCTTCAAACAAACTGATTCTCACAATCTTAAAATTAGTTGATTTAAAAATAGGGGGGCCCCTTTGTGGAAGGTGCCATGTTGCTCCACTATCTTGAATACAGTGGCCAAGATGGACACCACTGTTACACCTGATTACATTTTATATATCTGGCTAGAGACCATGTAAGTAATATGCCAAAGGTGGAGGAGAATAGAACTCGTCGGCATACGTGTACATCTTCAGGCTCAAGATATGAAGGATTGTACCTACACTATACTGCCAAAAGTATTCACTCAGCCATTCAAATTATTGAATTCAGTTGTTCCAATCACTTCAGTGGCCCAAGGTTTATAAAAATCAAGCACCTAGGCATGCAGGCTGCTTCTACAAACATTTGTGAAAGAATGAGTCACTCTCAGGAGCTCAGTGAATTCCAGCGTGGTGCCATGATAGTTATGAAATTTCCTCACTACTAAATATTCCTGTTTGGAAGGACTGGGAATGACAGCAATTCTGCCACAAAGTGGTATGCCAAGTAAAATCACAGAGCGGGGTGAGCCGATGCTGAGGTGCATAGTGTGCAGAGGTCGCCAACTTTCTGCAGAGTCAATCACTGCAGACCTTCAAATTTCATGTGGCCTTCAGTTTAGCTCTAGAACAGTGCATAGAGATCTTCCTGGAATGAGCTTCCTTGGCCAAGCAGCTGCATCCAAGCCTTACATCACTAAGCACAATACAAAGCTTCAAATGCAGTGGCCTAAAGCACGCCACCACTGGGCTCTAGAGCAGCGAAGACTTGTTCTCTAGAGTGATGATGAATCACATTTCTCCGTCTGGAAATTTGATGGATGAGTCTGTGTTTGGAGGTTGCCAGGAGAATGGTAGCTGTCTGACTGCACTGGGCTAATGTAAATAACAGTATTGGTTATCAAAATCATTTCTTATATTTCTGTAATATTGAAATTAATTCAGTTAAACTCAATTTTATTTATATACCAAATCACAATAACAGTTGCCTCAAGGTGCTAATATTGTAAGGTAAAGACCCCACAATAATACAAAAAAACAGAGAGAATCCCAACAATAATATGACACCTATTAGCAAGCATCATGGTGACAGTGGGGAGGAAAAACTCCCTTTTAACAGGAAGAAACCTCCAGCAGAACCAGGCTCAGACCACATACTGTGTTGGGGTGAAGGGAGGCAGACAAAGGCAAACAAAGACACGCTGTGGAAGAGAGCCAGAGATTAATAAAAACTAATCCATCAGTACACATAATCTGTTTAATTGAAATTATATTTTTAATGTCAAAATACAATTACTGTTGTTATCTGTGAATTTTCAATTTCACCGTTTAAGAAAAAGCAGAAATACAGTAACTTTCGATTAAAATGCCAAGATAGATTTGCATCACTGCTTTAAATATAAAGCATGCAGCTACAGACAGTGTTCAGCCAAAAGAAGAATGGGATTTCCTGGAATAGACTGACTGATCCCAAAGAGCTTTGAGCTCAGCATCACAAAGACAGTTTGGCATTACACAAAAAGATAGATTACCCTGAGACAGACTACAGCCTACAGCAGTTCCGTGATAAGTTCTCATAGACACTTGTACTACCTAACATGTATCTTTAAAACGTATATAATGCAATGCTGCTTCAACACATCTTGATTTAATTCATATATTTTTGCTACTGCAATCATGTCAAAGGTATCCTCAGTTCAACTGGTGCCTAAAATGTGTGCACATCACTCACAAAACTGAAAAACATATGAAAAAAAAATATTAGACAGACAGGAAGGGAAAATGTCACTTGGTTCACTTGGTTATAATTGTTGCCCCACTGACAATTTAGCGGACCCTCTGCTAGAAACAGGGGAGCAGTAGAACTTTGGCAGGTGGTGCAAAGAGACCTCACAGAGCTGGCATGAACATTCGACTTTTTGAATTATGTTTATATCTCAAGTTACCTGTGTGTACAGTATGTGTGTTCGTGTGCAAATAACTGAGGTAGGCACTAAGAGACTTACAGATCACTTCCAATTTCCCCTACTCTATCCCATGTTCACAGTCACAACATAGTGACTACGTGTACAGGTCTGACACAGACACATGTGGGATGAAGTGTACCTGCTGACCTGGAGCCGCTTTTCTGTCTGTTCTTTAATTTAACTGATCATCTTTCCTCCTCTGTGTGTCTCCAGTTCTATACGAATCACGTGGGGGTAAATTAGCAGTGAGGAGCAGACAAGACAAGGTGACTGTTTGCAGATGTTTAAGAAAGAAGGAAACACAGGTTTAGGCACTATTTTAGGACCTGCTTCCAAATGTCCCCTATTCTAAGTCATTAGTTTGATACTTTGACTCTCTGTTGTAGTGGTCGGAGTGGATGTTTGGTGTTATTGTGTGTTTTGCCTCAAAGTCCAGATTTTGGATAGTCTGTTGTTGTTTAACTGGAGTTACTTTTTACAGTAATCACGTCATCGATCAAACTGGATCTTGGGGAATTAAATTCATTTTCTGTGGTTAGTGACAAATTTCATTTTCATCTTTGTTCACTTCTGGAGTAATCTAATTAGCGAAGTTCCACTGGGAAGAAATGGATACATCTGATCAAAAGGGTTGTTTAAAAAAACATAAGCATGTGTATGAAAGAGCATGACAATTGTATTAAATAGCTTGACCTTTAGAATAAATGCTGAGCACATAAACATGACCTATTTGTGTGTTTTTTTCCCACTTTGTTTCTGTGCTGCACACATTTGAGTGATCCGCCGTCAAAGGATTGGCACAATAGACTCAGTGTGGGATGTTGATGTGTTTGTGTCACAAGCTCCTTGTGTACTATGCTAAAGGATGTGTCATTTAAACAGTTCGGGGTTTTGTGGATATACAAACTCACAAGGCCATTTTGCTTATGAATTGTTCCAAGGCTCAGTCTCAAATGTTCACATCAACACCCATAAACACAGGAGAAGTGACAGACAAAAGGCATTACAAGAACTGTGCTCTTGAACTGAGTGTGGTCTCTTGAATTGTTTAAGTAATATTTCTCAGTACAGGAATTATAGTGCAGACGTTTCTGAGTTTGAAAAATAGCTGTCTAACAAGAAACCGACTGAAGATTCAATTTAACATCACTTTTTTCCATAAAAGAGAGTAAAAAGTGCAATTTCCATGGTGCATCTACAGATATAAACCTAAGTGATGACTCAGCAGTTTAAGATGAGTCATATGTAAAATTTTGGTCTCTATTTTCTGTGATCAATAAGTTTCAGTATGACCATGGCAATGACAAAAGCACTTGTTCACTGATGAATTATCTGAGAGGAAAATCAATAGTGTATTGAGTGGTTTAGAACTGTAATGATTTTCTGATTCTCTTTAAAGTTATTTTTAGGAATATGTTGGTGACTCAGTTCGCTATTGTGCATGATAATGAACTGATGAATTAAAACTCTAGGTTTGCATTTCTATTAGCTGCCCACTCTCCAGCATTTCCCTTGAAATGAGAGTCAGAAATAAAAATCAAATGAAAATTTAACTTGAAGGCAGACAGCGGGGCTGGCATCACACACATTTCATCTCACACACTGTGTTTTTTTATTTGTTTGTACAAGAAGTGTGTGTGCAGTTTATTTGTGGTGCCTGTAACTGTCAGTGGATCACAATTACGAGCAGTGACTATAATCGCATGCACTGACAACAGGAAATGTGTGTTTGTTTAAAGGAGGATGTCTTGACACAGTATCTGTGTTTACAGAGTCTAGCCCCAGCACTGTCATCACTAACTCCAACAGAGCTAACACAACCCCTAAATTTGACTCTTTTCTAATTAGACTGAAATACCTGAGCCACCTCCCCTCTGCACTCCCACATTTCCCCATACAGAGTCCTTTTCTGATTTACGTCGCTCCCTGTCTTGCTCAAACTATTACCCTATTGGTACGCTATTCCCTCCTTTAATTTCTCATTCCGACTGGCTGTAATCTGGAAGAGAGGCTGGAATGATTAGAGGTCAGCTAATTTGCTGCAGATGAAAATGTCCACATAATGGGACTTGCAGGGAAATAATAGTACACAACACAATGCACACAAAATTTCCAAACAAATCTGCAGGAAGTCTGTTAATACTCCACACACTCCACAAATATGCACAAAGACAGCCCAGCCATCAGTACCCTGCACTGCATTGTACCTCGCTCATAAAGAAATTGGTTTTTCTCACATAACTCTTCATTTATACTCGCATCATATCAACTTCTTTACTCTCTATATCATCTCCATCTCTTATTGAACTTCCCCCTTCTATTGACAGCAGGATGAAGATAAGTTTCTGCCAATAACTGGCCACAGATGTCAGGAGTCTTGCATGGTGACAGCACTCTTATGAGGAAAGTGGTGGGCTACTGGGTCTCTCTAATTTCCATCTTCTAGCAGAAGCTGTTGCTCTTGGAGTCGGTGAAAACACCCACTGGATTCTTGCTAGGAGAAGTCAGTAATGAGATTGTGGTGAAGAAGGCTTTCTGTTGGAAACTCAAACTGGTAAAGGTTATCCAGTCATCTGCTGCTCGTTATGTGTGAGCATGCGTGTTTTTGAATCTGTGTGCATGTGAGTTCTGGAAAGACAAAAGAGTGAGAGAAAAAAAGTTGGAATCAATTTCCCTCAAGTATACAGTGTGTGGTTTAGTTATATGTGGATGTAGATGAGATATGGTACACAAAGAAAGAGAGTAAAGAAAGGGAGCTTGAGCATTACTCCAGTGAAAGTATCTGACTCATGCCTGATTGTTTATTATTGCAAATGACTGTAGTCATCAGGAAGCCACAGGAGTATTACTCATTGCACCAAAGAGGAGATAGCGATGTAGTCTGTCTCCCCTTAGACATTTATTCATCTATTGGTCTGTTTTTGTTTTGCACACATGGTATGTTTTGAAAGAAAATACCGGGAATTCCCATAATGCAGCAAACCCCTGCCTGCCTTGTGATAACTTACATGATGTCTCTTTACTGCACTTCTCATCAGGCTCTTATCCAAGGACTGCTCTGTGACTGCTGCATTGAAGGTATTTAGAGAAAACGCAAAGGGCAGCTAAGTGTCATGCTTGCTGTCTTGTGCTGTCATCACTGGAAATAGACATGTCACTCAGGAGATGGATGCAATGTCTTCATGCACCCCCACCAGTAATTTCACTACTTAGACGGAGGGAAGAAAGAAGTAAAGTAGCATAAACAACCTCTCTGTCCTTTGCATCCCCATTAGGTTTATCTTTGTTGACAAGTGCCTGCTGATATCTGTTTTGTTTTGGACACAGTGTTCTTTGGTGAGGTTGTAAAAAAGCAGAGTGTAAAAGGTCCAAAAAGATGACTGAGTAGTAAAAGGTGAGCGAGAGTGAGATAGGTAAAGAATCCGCAGAACACTTTAAAACATTTAAAATAATGTTCTTTTTTTTTTACAGACTTGTAGGAAAACATACTGCAATCTGTCCAAATGTGTAACTGTGGTAGCACTGCTTTTCAATTAGAATGTGAAGTCTTCTGTAGTCTATGAAATGTATGGATTACAGCAAATAAGGTTTCCCAAAATTTGCCACAATAGCAGAATGATTTTTCCTTCCTTCTACACATTAAAACTTTTTCTAATTGTAAGAAAATAACACTCAGTGGAGGGTGGTAAGGAAGAAAAAGAAAGAAAAAGAAAGAGAGGATGTAATATTTCCTAAACCACGGGTCTGAAGAAGCAGATGCGCGTTGCTGATATAAAGATCAGTTATTCAACGTTGTTACGGAAGGGATGGCAATGTGTATGCGTGTGCTTACCTAATTGAAAATTGATGGTAGTTAAAAATAAAGGAAATGAGAGAAAAGAGAGAAAGAGAGAGGGGGGTGGAGGGATAAGCATACTCACCGAGAGAGAGAGAGAGGACAGAGGAGGGGAGGAGAGGGAGGGAGGGGTGACGCGGGGAAGTACTTAGAGAGAAGACGCATCATCTGTGCAGTGGTGGGAGCAACATCTCCTGGTTGCAGTCCGACAGCAACGCAAGCAGCTTTTCCGACTTGTTTTCAGAAACCGTTGTTGCGTGACGAGACCATGTGGATTTACAAGCTCGTTTTCGGATTCGTTTTCGTCGTTTCTTGCTCTGGTAAGTTTGCCGAAAACTACTCACAACTGCTCGCTTTGCTGCCCAACGTGTGACACCAGAGCCAGCGTGTGAGCGCACTGGTTTGCGCTCCCTGCATAACAAACTGTCAAGCACGAGTTAGGAGTGCCGTGATCCATCTGATTGTATTACTGTCGCATGCGATGTTCGGATAATAACGCATTCGTCTTGTGTTTAACTCTGTATAGGTGTGTTATTAATGTAATCTGAGGGTGCGCGATTTATGGGTTAGCGTTACTTAGAGTCAAAACACATCTCTGGTAGTATTTCTTAAGACTGGACTTCAGTGAAAAGAGATGCTTTTGCTAAGAGCCATTACAGAGCTTTTTCATTCTAACTCACTACCAGAGCTCATTGTACTATATAGTGTCGCTTTGAAATTTAGCTGATTTGAACACTGGGTAAGTGATGAGAAAAAAGCATCTGCTTATACGCTAACCCAATGTCACCTAAAGTGACCTGTTAAAATCCAATCAATCGTGCAGTCACCCTGTAACTCAGTGCAACTTTCGCGGTTCATTGCTCCTTGGCACCAAGCCGGTCAACTCAAGCTGACGAGCGGACAAACACTAAGCCTCTGGTACTCTGTGATCCCCAGCTTGCTTACCACACCGTAAACCATCCAGACACTGAATCTGAAATCAACTCTGATGTGTGACGTCTTCCCTTCAAGTGATTCAACGATTTTTGTTTGTATGTTCTCTGTGTGTTTGTGTGTGTGTCAGCCTCGATTTCATTTACGGCCAGTGACAAATGACTGTGCATCCCATTGGACGCTGTAGACCTAATAGGATGCACAGTTATAGCAGACTTCTTCACACATCAAGTATTGTGCAAAAGGCTTGAGTCACCGCTCATTTCTTTTTATTTTAGTAAGAAAATGGGGAAATAGGTGCAGTGATTTATTGAAACGTTTGCAAACATAAATGGAAATATCATTTATAAAGCAAGAACAGTGTTTGCACAATTCTTAGAAACTTGAAGTCAATGTTTGGTATGAGCACCTTATTTTCTTAACACAGCCTGAACTCTTTTAGCCAAGCTGTCTTGTAATTCTGCAAGTAGTCTTCAGGAATAGTTCTCCAGGCTTCTTGTAGGCCATTCAAAGCTCTTCTATGGATGCTGCTTCAAAAATGTTGAGGTCAGGGCTCTGGGGAGGCCAATCAATGACTGATAGTGTTCCATGATGTTTTTCTACAAGGTATACTTTTACTGCATTGGGAGTGTAGTTTTGATCATTGTTATGCTAAAAAATGAAACCACTGTTACTCAGATGCTTTCCAAAAGGTTTTCCATGGTGGATCAAAATCTGGTGGTACTTTTCTGTGTTCATTCAGCTCCAAACATTGACAAAGCATCCAATCTGTTTTACAGATGGCTGTAGACACTCACTAATGTATGTCTCTTCTGACCTCCATATTCATTTGGATCTGAGTTCTCTTGTCACTCATTTTCAGTCCAGTTCTTGCACATTACCTATGCATTTTCTCCTTGTTTCCCTTCCTTAAATATGGCTTTTAAAAGCCAACCTCCCACTGAGGCCATTTCAGATGAGGCTTTGGTGAGCAGTAGATAGATCCGCTAAAGGGCCAAAATGCATCTCTCAGGTCCTGTGTCTGGTTTTTGCAGTTTTTCAGTTGTTTTTGTTTTTTCATTCCCTAAGGCCATGGCTTTTTTAAGACTTCTTCTTTTGTCTTCCATCTCTCCAGTTTCCTCAGGTTTTTTTTTTTTTAAGTGCACATCAAGCCAGATATGCAAAAGCTTTTTAGGAATCATCTTGTTGGTGCAAAAAACACTATTACAGAGTGCACAAGATGCAATTTTAAATTGTTTCTTTGCTAAGTTGTCTGTTACATGTAAACACAATACTGTTTCTTTCCCTGGTGTAGGTGCTTTTTTTAAATGGTTAAATTGATTCAAAGTTGTTAAGTGACTAAACAAACAAAAAGAAAATATTCCTGTGAAAATGATCAAGAACAAGGACTGGAGGAGTGAAAATAAGTTTTTTTTGAAAAAGAAAAAAAGCTGAAAGATATTCAGAAAGTCTGACCACTTAAAATTAAAAGAAAGTCTGGCTCTTTGCAAAATAAAAAGAAATGATGTGTTTGAGGGTTGTTTTTTTTTTTTTTTAAAACAGTCTCATCAGCAGACAACAAAAAATGCTTTGTTTGTATGAATTAATTTTATTATTATTATTACTAGAAGTAGCATTTAGTATCCCTTGTGTTAATATATACAATTTAGAATGGGCAGACTAAGACTACTTTTGTCAGTGATGTAGAGCCAGACAAGTCTTTAGACTGTCATAAAGCTATCTGTCTGTGTTCAACCACAACAGCATCAGGCCCTTCCTAATGATGCTCTCTCTACCTATAGATGAGTCTCATTAATAATGTAAAATGTCAAATTAATACTACTGAGTGATCGTGACCACATTATGTAATTGTGTATCAGAAGGCAGAAGAAATGCTCTCCAGGACTACCAGAAAACTGACAGCATTCAACTGATGGTCCATTCTGATTCCTCCCACCTGACCAAAAGCAGGAAGCTGAGCTTATCGAAGTGTGCTAAAGCCTGCAGTCGCAACAAAAGGCTCCCCTTTACCTGCAGGTTAGTCCATGCTAATGTCATTACCCTTTCAGTTTCAGGATATTACTTTGGTAACATGGGAATGGCTTTCAGTTCGTCCTACTTAATTAATGTTTGCATGATGCATGAATTTTGATGTTTAGTTTAGCAGGCCTCTCCTTTGTGTACTCACAGAATCCCTGTGTTACTGGTTTCCTTTTACTCCAAGATGTCATAAAACTGACCATTATTATTCTCACTCTCCCTCCTGTTTTCTCTTCCTCCTTTCCAATCCTCTTTATTCTCTAGAGCATTTGTGTATGATCATAAAAACAGGAAATGCCAGTGGCTGTCCTTCGACAGGAACTCACCAGGAGTTCAGAGCCAGCAGAACATGAACTACCAACTCTATGAGAAGAAAGGTGCTCTACATTTCCATGTTTTTGCTCACCCAGCTGATACATACACAACAAGTGTCTCTGACTCTCAGAAAATACACATCTGTGAGGTAGCCTTGCTTTCAATAGACACCACTGCTTCTGTAGAGGTTTTGTTGATTTACGTTTTTTGAAAAAAATATCCATTTCATAACAATTTATGCTCGAGTGATTTTAGCTCCGTGATGATGGGAACCCTCTGGGGGGAAGACTAGGAAGGGCAAGGACTATTGTCGTGTTTATTGGGTTGGGCCACATAATGGTTCATTTTCAGTCATTAAGCGGTGTTTATGTAAATAATGGAAATTCCCACCCGTTTTCAATCACACTGACCACAACTGTGAACTGTGAACATGCTGGCTGTGTAACATATTTTTTACTGAGTCCAGATTTTAAAGATGATTAGAAAAACAGATTTGACTTTTGGCATTGTCGCATCTCTGTTAAGATCAGTGTTTCAGATGAAAATCTCCTTCTGTCTGTTTTCTCTATTATCTGTTCTGGCTCTTTATGCAAAGCACTTATCACATTTACCAGATCATTCTCTGTTTCTGTCTTATTTCAGACTATGTCAGAGAATGCATTGTAGGAACAGGTCAGAGTTACAGGGGCCGGAGGTCAGTGACTGTGAGTGGGATCCTGTGCCAAGCCTGGGCTTCTCCTGTTCCTCATGAGCACAAGTAAGAATCTGATGTACTTTACACCACAATGTCAAACAAAATAGTGTTATAAGCTCTTTCTTACTGTTAGTTTTGGCCTGCTAGTAATGCAATTAGCTAGTAGCTAGAGGCTGGTCTGTCTGTGTGCATATGTATATACGAGTATGATATATTAGGGGTTGATTAGGCTCCTGGGAGCAGTCATTCATCAGAACTGACCTCATTGTAACGCCTTACACAGTCACAGATCATTTCCTGCTGTGGACCTACTGTTTATCTAGATGTGTATGTGTGTGAATTCAAGTGTGTGCATTTTACTTTTACTGGCATATGCCACATTTGGTTAAGTTTAAGTTCTAGGTATGTCCCCTAAATATCGAAATCTATTTTTGCTGATAAGAGTGTTTTTCACGGTAAGAAAAAAGTTAAAATAATAAGATACCAGTAAAAGATGACAAAAGTGAAATTTGCGCTGATGTCGGTTGCATTGCAACATGCAGTTACATCGTTTTTTACCCAGTAAGCAACAATATAGTTATATTAATCTAAGCCTATATGACTAAGATCCACTGTAGACTTAATAACGGCAGAGAGCGCAATGTGGTTCCTTGAACATCAAAAACGACTGGATTGTACACTAGCCATACTTTACCGCTGAACCCTATGCTACCTCCTCTCTCTTTTGTTTTTAAACTGTTTTCCTCTTTTTCCCACATTGTTGGAATTCTGTTCATTATTCTCTTTATCATTTCATATTTAAAGGTAACCCAAGATTGAAAGATAGCCACCAATTCCCTGATTTCCAAAACAAAGAGCACATGAATAGTGTTGAACCGTCACTAAAAAAGAAAAATCCCACTGCCCTTTCTCCTCAGAGATTTAAAATGACTTTGAAAGGCTTTGTAGTGTCGAATCAAAGCCGGCAGTGTACGTTTGCACCTCCAGTGAACCTGCTTTATCAGGCCGTTATTAACTTTTCTGTAAATCAGGTAATTAAACCCAGGCACTTTGTATGTTTTATCAGTTCACTTACAGACATGGGAAATTGACATACACGCAAGCACAGATGGATGCACGCACATACACACACACACAAGTTCAAATAGCATTTTTATCAGTGTAAGGTTTCCCCTCCATAGATTGCCCACCAAAGACTTCTCATTTTTGTACCTGTCATTACCAAATCTAGTGAAGGACTATTTCATAGCTTTATCTTTTCCCCATCATGTGGAAAAACACCGCCTGTCTAACAAGCTATGCTTTCTGTGTCCATCATCACAGCTGGTGACTACAGCCATGTGCTTCCCTGATGTAAAAGATATGAGTCATTTGTCAGTATGTTTATGTTACGTCCAACGCCAACCTCATGGAGAACTAACTTTGCTTTTAAGTATTAACCTGTTTTCCCTAAAAAAACACTGCTGTGTCACTGATGATTCAGTCCTTTGGCATAGTTGTCAGTAACTTTTATTTTTGTTAATTTCCACCAGTGGTGTTTACAGAGCAGCACTCTTGTAAATGAGCAAGGAGAAGTCATTCTGTCAGAGATTAAAACCAGAGACCACAAACTGTGACCTTTTGGTGTTTTTCAAAAGGAAATTGCTCTGCATGCGAGCCGAAACGCTGTATTTGGCAGCACGTCTTGGTACATGTGTTTGTTTTGTAACTGCGGCTCTGCTTCTGATAGATTCATGTCTAAGAGGTTCAGGAAGACGGACCTCCGGGAAAACTACTGTCGCAACCCAGACAACTCTGCTGTTGGCCCATGGTGCTTTACCACCGACCCTCGGCCACACTTCAGACATGAGGAGTGTGGCATACCACAGTGTTCAGAGGGTGGGTTTTACACACAGGCACACACGTTTGCAGAAATATATCAGTGTTTATACAAGCACATATTAATGTTAAAATAATACCCATTCTGCAATGTGCATTATCTCACCAATTGAGGCTTGATAGCCTGAAACGAGCTGTGGCAAATAAGGCAATCATATAGTTGGACTAAGCAAGTTCACCTAAACTGTGCTCTCATGTGATATCTATCTATCTATCTATATATATATATATATATATATATATATATATGTGTGTGTGTGTGTGTGTGTTTTACTTGCTGAGGCCAGCTGCAGCTGTTTCCAGGTGTGTGGTTCGGTTTACACTGTCCTCTCTCATTCCATCAGGCTCAGGGTTTGTAAATGGTTTGAACCTGAAGAAGCGGGTGTTGGAATGTTACGGGATATTAATCCCCCTGTCATCTACTCAACATCAATTGTTAGCCATTATATCCATCCCTGTGGCATACATGTGGTTGTGATGAAAGAAGAGGGCCTTCTCAGCATGTTTCAGCCTTTATGTTATATCGCACAATGTTACTGTCAGGCACTGAAGGAGGGGATGATAATGACCTCTGTTATCTAATCCTCGGGGATTCATGCTGTCAGAGGGGTTGTTTCCTCAGCATGCATGGCACTGGATCACTTTAATGAGGAGCCAGGTTGTGGTTGGTTAGGACAAAATGGGAATCCTTCTTGCTCTTTAACTGACACAAGTTGTACAACAAAGATAATGACATTGTGTTTTGATAAAAAGCCCATGCTCTTTCAGTAAAAAAATGACTGGGAGGGTTTCTCCTGAAATTAAGTGGTCCTAATAGGAAACATACACACAGACACGCAAACATGGCGTGTACAAGCACAAATACATGTGCAGCCTGTGGACTCACAAACATCTGTTTCCAATCTGGATCCTTGCTGTTGTTCACACTAGACAGTGTATTCTACTCACCAGGCAGAAAATGAGACTTTGTCTTTATCCAAGAAACCTTTGCCTTTTTAAATCATACATACTATTTGCATCCATATTTTAAATGTCTTTGTTTATAACAAGTCTTCATTAAAGCTGAAGTATGCAAAAATAAAGTCTTTGAACAAAAACATGGCCTTCTTCCTACTTTATACCTGATGCAGTCAGAAAAGAACTTTGATTGGCCAAAACTGATCGTCATGATAAAGTAGGTGTAGAGATCCAGTTCTTGCACAGACCAGTTGAAAATCTAGTATGGTGAAAGGCTGTTAACAACTTGTTTGTCTAGTGAAACAAACAAAAAAATGTTGCTTATCCCACTTTAAGTATTATGTTATCAAAATGTTTAGTTCAAAATGTTGCTTAACAGTTTGGGAATCTAATATTAAACACTAAAGTGTATTCAATTTGATCTTCAACTCTATTCCTGTGTCAGCCCATGGCTATCCTACTAAAAAAAACACACACCTCTCATTTATATTCTGGATATATGATTTTTCATTGATCAACTTAGCGTTTTACTAAGACGCTTTTTCTTATTTTGCATGTCTCTCTGTGTGAACGTGTGTTTCACTGCTGTATAGTTGAGTGTATCAACTGTATTGGTGAGGATTACAGAGGACCAATGGACCACACAGAAAGTGGAAAAGAATGCCAGCGGTGGGACTTGGATGACCCACACAAACACCTGTACCACCCCAAGAGGTGATGCTCACAAGTGCACACCCACAGATACACACTTACCTCTGCAGCCCACAAAATTTGTGCAAGCTCAATCACATCTACTTGCATGCATGCTTATAGCATGACAATACATTATGTTTTAAAAGTAATTAAATGTAGTTTAGCTGCACTTACTTTGGTGATGAAGTGATTTGGATTCAGTTAGTGAAAACCTTCCCCAAAGGAATGATATTGGAATCCAGTGTATGTTTATGTGTTTTTTGTGTGTATTTAACAATAGTATGTTGGGAAAATGCTTCATTTTGACTTAATTGTCCCAAATTGCTTTAAACTCTCAGACTTGGGCCTAAGCTGTTATTCATTTATACCTGTTTAAAGGTTTCATATATTTTAATCTATATTAGTATTCGTTGCATGATCTTCAAAAAGTGTGTGTACACGTCAGCTGTGTGCATCTGTGTCAAGACAGCTAGTGGGATGGCAGGTGGTCTGGATTAGTGGGGACTCGTTAACACATCCTTAATCATCCCACTGTTTATGTAAACGAGGTCCCAGACTGCTCATAGCAGTAATGTAATGAGAGGGTCCCACAGCCTGATACTTCATGCCTAGTGGCTACAGGCCTGAAGGGATGTGGGACTTTGGGATGACTTACTGTAGAACACCTGTAGTGGTGCAACTTATTATCTTCCTCACTCCCCTGAGCTAAGAAGAGTTATTAGTGTGTCAGTTACATGCAATGGTGAATTGTCTCTCAACTATTTTGCACTGCTTGTGAATCAGGAGGAAAATAGAAACATGGATCTCTTGACAGGGACATCTGGACTTTTAGAATATAGTGGCAGTTAACATCAAGGAGTGCTCCAAGTCTGCGATAGTTGTTTTATATTTTATTTATTTGCAATGCTTTTGAGTCTTGTTTCTGCTTACATATTTTTTCTGCCTGTTTTGTATTAGGTACCCTGACAAGGGCCTGGATGATAACTATTGTAGAAATCCAGACGGACGCCAAAGACCCTGGTGCTTTACCACAGACCCAAATACACCCTGGGAGTACTGCAACATCACAGTTTGCGGTGAGCATATATTCATGTTTGTTTGTGTGTGGTTGAATCCATTACCATTTGTCATGCATGTTATGGAGCAATCTATGCCCTTCTGTTAGTGGCTGTGTTGCTGTTTAGTGCGGGTCAACAAAGTATGACTGACTGCATCAAAATGTACTGCTTCCTGTACCTTTCATTTTACCATTCCTGGCTAATGCTAAAGAATATACAAACACACACTCACCCACCCACACAAACAGATGCAGAGCCCCCCTCCCTTCCCTCTTAGGGTTGGCTCTCTGTTATGTCTTCTCTGATAGCCAGAATGTTTATTTTTTTCCCTGCACCACTGGCTTTTTGTTTATTGTTCTATGCCAGCTCTTATGTGTGGTAGTCAAACTGCACAGGTCTCAATTACTGCTCTACATTAACCTCGTGTTACACATACAGACACAACACCAGGGTCATACACACTACAAGCAGATCATTTACACCTCATACACTTAGTGCAAGCGGTGTGATTGATGTCTAAGAGATCGGTGTGTGCGTCACATCTGGCTTTGGCTTTGTGTGTCTTTGCACTTGTAGTAAACCGGCACACACTACGTGCTTGGAGTTCACCCTGCAGTCAGTGACAAGTCACATAGTCACACACTGGATTCTTCAAGAACATAAAACAGAAACAGAGCTGGTGTTGTTGTTGGACTCTGCTTTATTCTCTTTAGTCTGTGACCGGCCTGCTTTCCTGCTAGAATCATCAGCAGTCCTGGCACCATGTTTACTAGATGGCACTCCACCATGTGGACCCAGTGATTCACTGTTCTCTCCCCCTTATTTTCTCCTCTGTAAAAATTGTCTCCTACCCAGGGCATTCAACCCTTCTCTCACTCTTTCTCTATTATGGGAGCTTTTTGGGAACAGACCAAGTTTACGACCCAGTTAGTCTTAATCAAAACAAGGCACACAGAGACAACCAGATAAAGTGTTCATTTGATAAGGCCCCTTCTTTTGTTTACTGTCAAACTAGTTCAAATCTATTTTTATGCATCTACTATGCACAGCAAATCTCTGTTTTAGAGACTTGAAGATCTGGCGCTTTGTACATTTTCGGGTACGGTCGTGTAATGCTCAGGTTAATGAACTTGTAGCACTATCTAATGAGTATCTCCGTGAAGAGGTTGCCTTGGTTGTCCAGCCTAGCTAAACTGCATTCTTTCAAAACCACAGCTATTCTGTTGATGTCAGATAGCCAGTGTACTAAGAGTATTTGGCACCATTTCAAATACACTGTCACACTGAATACATCTATAATCCTGACTGTTTGCTATTATTGACATCACTGTGCACTAATAGAAAGTGGATGTATCTTGAGATGGGGGACTGATTTTGAGATAAAACCTGGGGATGAGGACAGTGTCATTTTTAGGCCAACTAATTTGGCTGCCATCAGAGCAAATTGTTTGTTGCAGTCTGAATTGTAGGTGTTGGCAGTTGGGAGACTGAATTCTGCACAGTGTATTGAGGGTCTAAATTTACCAGGAGGCAATTTACCCCACAACCCCCCCAAAAAGTGCCCCATCGGCAAGCAGTACTTTTCTGAACATAAGTACACTTTTATGGCAGAGCATGCAACACTAATCAGTGTAATTTTATCTATTATATTAATGTTTTCCACAGCAATGTTACACAAACACACTTTTTGTTTGACTTCAGTTCATAGTTGCCAATTTTTTGCAGAGGATGGCATTCAGACTATCATATTTTTATATATTGGTAGACTAATTTGATTATGTTTCGTGTGAAAATGCAAATTACAACAGTGGCAGAATCTTGACCCTGTGGAAGTTCCTGAAACTTCTTCCTGGAAAATCATTCATGGAGAACGATATACAAATTTCAGGCAAATAAAAAACCTCCTGAAGGTTTTGCAGTATCCGTTTTTCAACTTTCTATACAGTTCAAAGTTACCATAATTTATACAAAGTATTCATCACTTTGGGAAATTTCTCTTACCGCTCTCATTTCACTGATCTGTAACTCAACAGCAAATGTTTTCAAAATTTCTCCATACACCATTTCAGCTAAATAAGCTTTTATCAGTTCTTCACCATCTCTGTGCACAGTGTAAATTAGGTGGCCAAACTTTTCTTTTTTTTTCTGTGTTAGTGCAATCATAAATGGTAAATTTGAGCAGATTCAAAACTTGGGAGTCATTTATACACTGTAGTTGAGGCATCTAAAATTAATTTTCATATGCATTTCATATTGCCGCATGGATTCATTTCGATTTTTTTAGCATTATGTATGTTGAGGAAAACATGTGTGTTGGGTTAGCCCTCAGTTGTGGTTGGTAGTGTTTAATTCTCCTCATATACCAGAGATGATCCTCATATCAAAGAGGATTTGTATATCTAACGTATGTAAATAAAGATTGACTTTTGGGGTTATGCTGAAACATCTTCCCCGTTTTAGTTGCAAGAGCACAAGATCCTGAGCCTAAATTACTAGGCTTTCTATATACTATACGATCCTTGCTATATGTTGGTTTGTCTTTTGGTTTGTTTAAGAACATGCGTTAGTATTCATTTTTTGGCTTTTTTTTTTAGAAACCCCTCCTAAAAGTAATGTTGTGGAAACAACTGAGTGTTACCAGGGCAGAGGAGAGGGTTACAGGGGAACCGTAGATATGACGCCCACTGGACTTACCTGCCAGCGCTGGGACTCTCAGTATCCCCATAACCATACATTCCTGCCTGAAGCCTACCCCTGCAAGTGAGTCAGAAACTTACATGATACAACCATCCACTCACTCACCCACATGCATGCACTTACATTTTAGCAGATTACAGCATGACTTTCTCTTGTGTTTTCCAGGGACCTGAGAGAGAACTTCTGTCGAAATCCAGATGGCCAAGAATTCCCCTGGTGCTTCACTACAGACCCAAGAGTCCGCACAATGTCCTGCATTAATATCCCTCAGTGTGGCACCCAAAACAGCCCTGTCAGCGGTGAGAGACTCAACAGATTTATTTGGCTTTGACAGGAGCAAAGGAAAAGACTATTTTCTCTCCATCGGAAGCAGAGAAATGCGCATATTCTGAGAGAGATCTTGTAACCACACACATCCCAGCGGAAAGCTGTTGCCCTGTAAGAGTGTGGGAAGGACTGACCACCATGTATCACACAAATAAAATCTGACAGCAACTCAGGATGGTCAGTTCTTACTGGTCACTGAAAAAAAGATCGAAAGGATTAGTGCTGTTTGAGATTCTTTTCGAGGTAGATTTAGAAGTTCTACATGCAGATCTATAGCTGAGTAGGCAAATTCAGATTCCCTAAGGGATTTTAACGGATATTCTTTCGAGACTGAGTGGACTTGAATTGGAATTATAAAACCACTCTGAGGCTATCTTGTGGTTTACCCTTGAGAGTTCAATACATTCCCATATACAATATACTGTAAATGAAATGAAGGGTAACAAACAGCTAAAAAAATTATGAATGGCGGTATTTTTCTCATTTATCATTGTCAAGGATTACTTTTGTGTTTCCAGCCAAGCATAAAGTAGGACCACTATGACAACTACGATAGCTCAGCTAAGGGTTGTGTATTCTTTTGCTCATATTTGAACTCAATTCACAGTTTTTTTTTCTCCAGCTTTTCAGTTGAACAGCACAGCGTGCATAATTGTACATTTATAGAGACTGTTTTGCATGTTTTTGTTTAAAGCCCTTATTTGTTTGCACACGCAGTATGTGTCCAGACAGTCTATTTAATTCTTCTATCTCAATTTTTCCAAATCCAGACTGCTACAAAAGATTTGGAGAAAATTACCAAGGACAGCAGTCAAGGACTAGATCAAACCTGCCCTGTGCTCCCTGGAGAGACCACAGCAACAGGTCGGCCCACTGGATCCCTGCTACTTCCTAATAACTTTCCCAAACTTCACTATGATGTAGAAAACAGACTTGCACCATTAATAAAACTGTAGACAAGCACTACTGGCTAAAATAGACATCAAATTGTCACACCGGCCCACAACATGTTAACCCACAGACCCCAACAAAGTGTAGGAGATTTTAAGGCACTCAGTGAGACAACAAGAAGAAAGAAAACACAAATTTTGAACAGAAGACGACCTTGTGCACGACAGTCCCGCTATGCAAGTGTAGCTGAGTTTTCTAGAACCATGTGTGCAAATCTGAAACATGGTGTTGTTTTAGGGAGGCACTTTGTAAGTGACCTCTACTTAAGTCTCGCTGTTGTTAGTCAGTCAAGGCAAGCCACTTGTTTTCAAAGGAGAAAACAACTCCTAGCCTCCCCTACAGCTTTTTTATGGCTTGAGAAGTGTTTCCCTGAAAATGACCCCGCTGAGCAAGAAAGACTCCCAGAGATAACTTGGCTGGGCGATGTACTCTTTACAACTCACCCTTGACCCTAAAACCGCTCCTTTACAGGAACACTTCAAAGCCACTCAACCCCACTGTATGGCTCTTTCGAATGGGTCAAAAGCTGGGGTTAGGAAGTCAGAGAGAGAGCTGGCTGCACCAGAAGAACATGAATTTTAAACCCTTGATTGCTATGATTTCACCACCTTATTAGTTAAGGAATTTGGTGTGAGAAGGGATTCAGTTTGTGGTTTTAAAATTCTAGCGAGAATGCTTCATGTGTGGGTTACGTCTGCACGAGTATTAGATATGTGAATGTAGGTGGGAGCATACTGTCTAAGTGAGTAATTCCTTTGCAAATCACCTCATTATCTTGTCTGGAGGGAGAGAGCCTACACAGCTGTGTATTTAACGGTCCAAATCCTATCTGGCTAAATTCATTCAGCTTTTTACACATAGTTATAAATCAGTAGAAAATCCTTTTTTTAACTGTCAAAACAAGACAAATTATCTGCTTAAACTAAAAGAGAGAATGAAAGCGAGAGAGATGTTTCTTTTGTTTTCACATTGTCTTTGGGGCTTAATAAATGTTGTTGAAAGATTTGTTAAGGGATCATTCGGGTTTCTGTGTTTGCTCAGTGGTGAGAGGGGCATGCCGACGGCTGGCCTGGAAGGAAACTACTGTCGAAATCCTGATAAAGACAAACACGGTCCCTGGTGTTACACCAACAATTCTGCCATACCCTGGGACTATTGCAATGTGAAACCATGTGAGTGTCTATCCATACAATATGAGCACTGACACACACACAGAAACATAAAAGTCACTTAGATAATGTGTAATTGAAGCTTTATCATAGTTCTAGAGAAAAGACTGAGCTAGTGTAGATTTGTTTTCACTTCTGTTCCTCTCTCTCACTCTAACACACACAGAGAGAGAGAGAGAGAGGGAGAGTTAGAATAATTTGGAGTGGGTAAGTCTGTCTACACTCACAGGAGATCCATAGTCATCAGGAAGCCTGAGGGTTTTTGTATGGAGCCAGAGGCATCATGTTTGCAACTAGCTTATAAAAGTTTATGAATCTTTTTTTTCCTTCTTTTTTACACAACTTTTTATCTACAAGACCATACCCTTGTTGTATTTTGTGTTTTAGGATTCCTTCTCACTCACTGTTTTGTAAATAACTGTGTTACATTTCAGATATGTTGTTTAATATATTATCCTTGCCATCTGTTATCTTCTCAAGCCTCCATTAATGGTGTGAATAATGCATCCATGTTTGATTACTTGACATGAGCAGATTATGAGAATATACATAAATTCATGACTGCTGACCTTAAAGCTATGGGAAAAGTGCTTTAAAGTATATAAATAAAACATAAGGAGTTATGCATCTTGTGGCGTCTGTTACATCTAAAAATCTAAAATTAGGAAGCAGCTTTAACCTACAGACACACCGCAGCCCTTTTAAGGCGTGTTGCATTCAATTAAACATGACGTGGAAAACAAACTCATTGGCCCTGGTAGCTGTTGCTCTATGCTCACTGTGAAATTTACACCCCTGTGTGAGGTTGGCTCTTACCTTGTATGAGTTAATGCGCCCTGATCACTTGCTTGTCTCCTTGCCTCTCTGCAGGTAATGCTTCACAGAACACCATCCAACTGGGTGAGAGTCTCTCTGTGCTCATCTGTCTGCCTGTGTGTGCGAGTGGCTCAGCTGCTGAACTGTATTTGATAGGCTACAGAACTTGATGGGGTGCTTTTTATGTCCAGCTATAATGATGCATGAGATAATGAGGTTGTGGTGGCATCTGTTTCCCTTTCTGTGTGTCTCTGTTGGTCTTTCTGTGTTACTTTGTACTCTTTTGCACATAGTAATTGTAGAACAAATGACGAATCCTCTGCTCTTTTGACATACAGAGTTCGAAATACAAATGGGTTCTGTTAACATTTTCAGTAATCACCTTAATTATCGGCCCCATCAGTTAATGTTCTTATGATGATGATTGAGCTGCGTCATTAGGCAGCTCGAGTGCCTCTTGTATTGTGACTATGTAAACAATATATGTCCGTGTTAACTACAGTGTCATTGTGTCTGTGACCGTGTCCTTATGGCTAAAATTTAATGTATATTTTATTTGTGTTCTGACTTTCTAGGTGAGGAGGCTTCTGTGAGCTGTTTTGTCCATAAGACAACACGAATCGTAGGAGGAAGTCCAGTGAGCATATCAGAAGGCAGCTGGATGGTCAGCATACAGAAGGGGTATGGCATTTAGCATTCGACACATTTTCCTCTACTAAAGAACAGTGGAGGATCCTGCCCAGACTATTCTTGAAGTGATAAAAAAAATCTGAAGGGTTGCTACTGGTGAAATTTCAGATGTAATGAAGAAGAGCTTGTGAAATGATTCTATTGATTGTATTGTCAGGTTGTCATATAGATTACAAGCTTTTCCCCCCAGATTTTCTCCCCAAAGTGGCACAGTTTCAGGTCACGTATGCTGTGGGATGTCATAGATTTGACCTCAATATAACATTTGTGTTTTGTACTGTTCTCAGATCAATGCACTGGTGTGGTGGTTCACTAATACGAGACGAGTGGGTGCTTACTGACAGAGAGTGCTTCTCCTCATGGTAATGTTGTCTCTCTTTTTGTTTTGTTTTTGGAGTAGGGTGGTAAAAAGTTAAAGGATTTGAGCAGTTTTAACCTGAAGAATGATAACTGTGCAGTATTTCCAACTGTATTAACTTTTTCGTGTGCCTGTTCAGTGTTCCGAACCTCAGCGAGTATCGAGTGTGGCTGGGGGTCTCTGATATTCGAGAGGGCGCTCCTGACTGGTCTAAGAGGCAGGAAGTCAGCATAGCCCATGTAATATGTGGCCCTGAGGGCTCCAGCTTAGCCCTCCTAAGGCTCTCTAAGTGAGTGCCTGGAAAAATCATCTCAGTGATATATTGATATATTTTTCTGTATTTGTGATGCTAATCATATTTTGCAAATATGTTTTTCAGGCCTGCCCTTCCTGCAGACAATGTCCATACGATTCAGTTACCTGTGGCTGGGTGCACCATCCCAGAAGGAACAATATGTAAAATGTATGGATGGGGAGAGACCAAAGGTACTAATATTATATATTGGGTTATAGTATGCATACCTATTTTCTGGTTCTTCTCACTTGCATTTCTCCTGCAGCAGGAGAAATGCAAGTGATTGAGGTGCAAAAGTATAAGTAATAGCTTCTTGCTCTGTGTGCTTGCGATATGTTAATCCTGGGATTTTCTTAACATTGTGTTGCACTGTATTATATTTACTACAACAAAACACAGGCAATGAAGTGCAATTTTTAACTCTTTCAGGCACTGGCTATGAAGATATGCTAAAGGCAGTGGAACTGCCCATTGTCAGGAATAACCGGTGTAGAGAAATGCACAGAGGAAACCTTCACATCACCACCAACAAGATCTGTGCAGGAGGGAAGAGGAATGAGGGAGTGTGTGAGGTAAACTGTTGTAAACAGTTTGTATTGTTTTCCTAAAGAAGTGTTTTGGTATTTACACACAAGGGCAAATAACTGTTTTAGTGATCAGAAGGAAAAGTGCTCACTAGAATTCATACAGTGCACTCAAACCGTGTTGGTAAACAAGAACAGGCTTTTACTCCTATGGATAAAGTAATTGTTCCCAGTGTGAATCTACGTGGGTATTAGCGCCTTTGTTTAACACAGCGCTTCCAAAGCCCAGTTTGATCTAAATCTCAAACAAATGTTATGTGAATCCGTGGGCTTAGTATTCAGTCAGTTGTAAATAGAGCAGCTGGAGACTGTTGCGCTAAATTTCATCAGCTATCAAAGACTTGATTTTGTGGTTTCTGGCTTTAGAAAAGCGCTGCCCATGTTTGGATATAGTATCTATAACAGAACAATTTCATTTGAGTGTCAGAAATGTAAAACATTGATGTTAGCTGTTTAAAACCACGGACAAAGAAAAATGTGCTATAAATTTATTCTTTTTTTTCTTCTTTTTTTTGCAGAGGGACTATGGAGGCCCTCTGGTGTGTCAGGATGGGTATATCAGGGTTATTGTTGGAGTAAGTGTCCATGGCAGAGGCTGTGCTCGGGCCAACCAGCCTAGCATCTTCATTAACGTGCCCTTCTACACGCAATGGATCTACAAGGTTTTCAAATATTACCCCAACACCGTCTAGAAACTTAACCGAGAATGAAAAAAGTTTGGGGGACTAAATCTGACCGAGAGCCAGTGGTGCACGCAGGATGCCTGGTTTATATGTTTTGCATACTTACACAGTCCAGATCAATAGGAAATTGATCCAAGGATGTACTTACACTATGATGTAATATTTAAAGTATCAACAAGAATATTCTGATTCTAAAAGGCACTGATGGCAGTTTTGAATGGATGTTTTATCTTAGACATATGGTAAGAAAGTCAAGAAACAACAAAGTATGGCTTTGACTGAGTTGGGAGCAGAACAGACAAACATACACATATATGTAAATATTTTTTTTTATCCAATTCACATTTTCCTTTTGGTAGCAGTTCCACCATAGTTGTGTATGTGTGTATGTAATTACTCTTGATTCCTGGCATTACTTGAATATTTTAAATACCAAATTGGGTGGTTCAGCAGCTGCTTTTGTAGAGTACGTCAATGGGCCACTTAGAAAACTATCCAGTGGTAGGGCAACGTTAAGGACACTATGACGAGCTTTGATAAAGTGGTCCTTACTGTACATACTATTTTAATGAGTGTGTTTGTGACACTCTTAATTCATTTAGGTCTTATAGATCTATTATAAGAGAACTCAGATGTTGCGGTGGATATAAAGTGTGCTATCTCTGTGTTTTAGCTTTTAGCCACATTTCTGTTTCATTGTGGTGTCAAATAAACAGAAATACCTAAATAAACTGCAACTTCAGTGTTCTTCTCCTAACACAATACACCTGACTGAAAGATGCTCTTTGCTTTCTGTGTAAATAAAATGAGTGTATGGTTACCCAGTCTTCACAGGATTTGAAAAACATGTATTTTTTTTCCTTTTATGTGTGCACAAAAGTTCTTTCTGTACAGAATATAATATTTCGTTTTTAAAAAAAGTTGAATCGTCATCGGTATGTCTGTTTTTTATGTTTGTGTTTTTATGTCCGTGTATGTGCAGAGGGAGAGTGAGTTTTTGCCTGTGAGCCTGTGCACGTTTAAACCAGAACTGAATGAATTATCCCCACTCTCAGACCTTGGCAGACCTTCATTTTAATTCCACCCTAGATATTAGCGTGTCAGAGTCTGTTGTTTCCAACTTTTGTGGATGGGATGTGGTCTTTGTAACATTACTGTCTGTGATGGGTTTCACTGTGATGACTGAACAGCCCTTGAAACAACTTGACACACTTCTTTTTCTACTGTCAGTGATTGAGATGGCTTTACAGCTACATTATTTTTGCATGAGTGAGAAAAATGGTCTGTGTGTGAATGTGTGCACACTAAAAGATTCTGCAAGCTGCTATATTCCACAGACTGTACAGTAATGCCTTATAATATAAAATGTGTATTGTATTGAGTGCATTTACTATGAGCGTGAAATGTTAAACCCAGTTTCAGCATTATTTTCAAATGATGCCTGTCATTATATTAAACTCTTTTTCTACTTATCTGTGAATTGAATTTTAATTTCATGTTTTAAATGTTGCATTCTTTGCATTCTGAGTACAAACGTGCATAATTGAAGTCAGTTTGCTGCATAATTATTAGAACAGAGGATGGTTGTTGTATTTCACTACCAGAAGATGGCACCATAGTAGCATAGAGACTATGAGGACGAATTTGTAATCTTGCTAATCTCTCTTTCTCCCTCTTTCTCACACACACACACACAGACACACACAATCCATACAGCCACATTCACTTTCAATTGCACACACAAAGTGGCATATACTTACACACACCACTGGTTCCAGCCATTTGGCTGTTCCTGATAAAAAACACTACACCAAAATAGCCGAATTTTGGTGTCACCACATTCAGAGTTTAATAGAGTGGGAGTGGGAGATAAATATGAGGGGGCATGAGAGTATATGTGTGAATGCGAGTGTTAGAAATAGAACGCATAAAGGTGAAAGAGAGCGGCTACTGCGAGCTGGAGATTAAACGCTGAATCCATTGATGCTGTATTAAGAAACTTATGGAGCAAGCAGAAAATGCACTGGGATCGACACTTTCCGTTGCAACGTGTGTGCTGCTTGCTGATGCTGAGACAACACACAGAGACACGCACACACACTCGCACTTATGGCTGGGACAGTACAGTATCTGTGATAATGCATACTGTAGCGGTATCAAAGGAAGATGACGTGTAAGAAGTTTGCTTTCATGTGCAGGTCAGCAGGGTGAACGGAAAGACATGGAAATGTAGATACAAACGAGCAGATAAACACAAGGACACCGGTCCCCTCCCCGCTCACCCCCTCTGTGCTACAGCATGCAGGAGGCTAATGATCTACTGAACATGGCTTGTGTCACGGCTGCTCACTCTGGCATGGAAGCACAGTCTACAAGACATATGGTAAAGAAAATGATTAAGAGCAATAATCAATCTTCAAAGAACAATTAGTTGTCGACAGTGCTGCGATGTGACAACTTGAGGAGTAAAATGAGACACTTTTATCTCTCTCTAGCTGGCTGGCCATTGAAATTCAAACACAGTAGCAGGATAGTCTCACATGCTGCCACAGTTGGCTGACGACTCCAGGCAGAGATCTGCTTCTCAATCCCTCTGTATGTGTGTGTTACATATGCGACTAAATGAAAGAGAGGGAGTGGCTGGAAGAGAAAGATGGAAAATGAGAGAGGGACTGATTATTCCAGAGAAAGGCTTTTATAAGCCACAAGACTCCTATTACAGATCATTATGTTTCAGATTTAGTTAAGAATATCTTTCATAATCTAATTGGGTTGTCTTTGTAATGTCATTTAACCTCTTTTTAGGCACTTTCACTTCTCTCTGTGGAGTCGTCAGTTTTGGGCCTCTGTTATACCTGTGTGTATTCGAGTATGCTTGTGCGCGCGCGTGTGTGTGTGTGCCCATTTCCGATTGTCAGATTATTATTACTTCCAAGTGTAGGCTTACAAGAGTGTAGAGAGGAAGTCTGATCATATCCAAGCTTTTAAAAGTATCTTTCTCCTATCAGGATTTCACCTTGTAACATGACACACCTTTCCATCCCAACACTAACTCTACCTCATACTTTTCATAGTATGTTCAGTTAAAAAACACACAAATGCACACACAACTACACACACACACACACACACACACACACACACACACACACACACACACACACACACACACACACACACAAACACTGGACAGCCATACACACCAAAGTGAACAATAAAATACATTTTTTTCCAAATAAATTTTAATGAAAAAGAAAGAAAAAGCTCACTTTTACTTAATTACTAAAATTGGAAACCTGTTTTCTCACGGACTTGCGAAAGAATATTTTGTCACAGCTTAAGATGCGTTTTCAGACTTGTTCCCATTGTTATGAGTCCCACGTTTAAAAAAAAAAGATAATATAAGAAACAGTAACAAATGGGATGCAATTGAGTTTTCCAGAAATTCTGACAGGTACAATGGTCTACAAACAATCAGCAAACACAGAGCACATTGCCCATGAAATTAACTCCCCACATCAGCTCAGCTTCTGATCTTCTAGACACCGACTGAATAACTGTTTGAGTCACATCTTATTGTAGAAATGTTTGAAAATGAGCGAGAAGAGGTAGCAGCAATCAAACTAC
Source organism: Oreochromis aureus (assembly GCF_013358895.1). NCBI lineage: Eukaryota > Metazoa > Chordata > Actinopteri > Cichliformes > Cichlidae > Oreochromis > Oreochromis aureus. Next base: position 9,959,087 of record NC_052948.1, on the reverse strand, counting down.
AAGAAGGCACAAATTATTTTTCAATCAATTTTCAGTCAAGTGTTATTCTCTCAACTGCTTTCCTTCTTAAAACAAGTACACAATCTTGTTATACTTACCACTTGTATAGTTTTGCTCATTTTTGACCTGGATTATCATGTTTGGAATCATCTGCTGAAGGATTTTTTTTTTAAATTTTACATTTAATGCTATTTTGTTTCTTCCTAATGTTACAGTTTCTAGCCTACATCTTTGTTTTGATTACTTCTCACCTATGTTCTGTTTATTTTTTTTAACAAATTAGCTCCACTCTTCCTCGCCTTTCCAGTTTGACACAGTTGATAAAATTAGCATCAACTGAGGAAAACAATGAGGCATTTAGCAGCTAATAGGAAGCTACCCCTCCAAAGAATTTGTGGAAACCAAAATAGACTTACATGGAACATGGAATAATACTGCAGCAATTGTGTGCTGCTGATTGTGTAAAAAAGTCATTTTTTTATGGGATGGTTGCTGTTTTAGTGTTTGCTTGTGTGTGTGTGTGGCTTTCCAATTGTATTGGCATAATGATCAGACTTGTTCTAGATAGACAGTGCTTGTACTGGCTGCAGAGTATTGGTGGCGAGTTTCACTACACTAAAATTAGTAGTGCCATTAGAGGAATTAAATAATGTGTTAATAATATCTGTAGAAATGAAAGGAGAGCAACAATGTCTGTACAACCAGGACCATCAGAACCAGTTAAGCATCCATAGTTTTTATAATTGTGATCACAAATGTTTTTAACACTGTACAGTGGCAAAATCAGTGTGGCAACAAAGCAATTTTTAGGAAAGTTAGCTAATATCCAGGGACTGTCTTTCATATTTTATTGAGAAGCATTAAGTCTCTATTTTTGCTTAGCAACTGCTTTCTCTCTTTTTTTAAGAGTCCCTCAATAAGCAAGTCTTGACACTTCACAGTCATCTTTGTTAAAGTCACAGGACATTTTCTTTTTGGCCTAACAAGACCAGGACCTAAAAATGAATAAGAAGTTCCAGTTCCTGTGGTTTTTTAAAAATGTTATTGTATCATATCATCACATGTTTACTTGATTTTCAAAAATGCATCCTGTTAGATAACAGATTTTAAAAGTTTTGCCTTGAGCAGTGTTTTTGTCAAGCTTAGATAATGTAGTTTTATAAGCCTTTCATGCCATTCATTCAGCAATTTCAGGACATCTCAAGGTTTGGATCAATGGATATGGTAAATCAGTTGCTAAGGCAGTGGCTGTGCTGATATTAATCATGAGTTATTCAACCAGGACCACAGGAGGCAGCATGACAGACTAAGGGACAGACAAGCAAGAGGCAGGAAGGCAGACACGCAGCAGGGTGAATCATCAGAAGGGGGGGAAAGGCTGGGGGACATTAAACAGCATAGTCTGGGAGATCACAAAGTCTCAAAGTGACAACTAACTTCCAGGTTTATGCCCAGAGGTTTCACATCAAAAATGACTTTCCATATGAAAAAATTTGTGCATTTTCTGATTTGATTATAAGATTCTCCTTGCCTGCTGCACATTGATGAAAAACAGGGTCAAGATTCTATGTGAGGGCAACTACACAAGCAGAAAATAAACATAAGCAACACACAGTATATCTAGTATATGTGTGTTTATATCCTAAATCCCATGCATTTGAATTTTCTTATATGCTTTGCACACATACCAGGATTAGACTTCAAATAATACACTTTAAAGTTCTGCACAACACAGCAAAAATATTTGATTTCTTCTGGGACCAGATGCTAGCAGCGCCTGCACTGTCTGTCATATAGTGTCAGTGTTGATGCAAGGATTTTTCCAAATTATATATCCAGCAGAATCTTGTCCATTATCCGGAAACGTGAATTTAAAAGAGGCGATCTGTTACTGCACCAATCTTTAGTCTGTCAATCTGTCTGACAGTCTTTCTGTGTCTTTCCCTTTCACCTTGCCACTATCTGTCTGAGTCTTTCTATCAGCGACACAGGGATGCTTTATCTGGGTAAAGTACACCACAGTGCAGTAACATCTCCCAAGACAGCCAGGGAGCTGATAGGTATCACTCTACAAACAGGTTGTTCCTCCTAGGACTCTGCACACAGATAATGCTCTGCTTTCTCTTCCACCTTTTTCTCAGTTCTGTCTGCCTGTGTCTCTGACTCGGTCTCTCTCGGTTCCCCAACCCCCACCTACCCAGTGTGTCTGTGTCTCTCTCTACATGGATCTCTCTCTCTCTGCTGGTCTCCCTCGTTCTATCTTTCTCTGTCAGGATGATCTCATGGGGATAGAGGTGCATAACCTCTCCCAGTTGGAGATCCTGCAGATATTAGCCTTCTGTGTTCTCTCTAACCCAAGATGGAATTAGAAACACCACCCCCTGAGTGAGCAACATTAGTGCTGGATTAAGGTGCAGTGAAATTACACAAGTGCGTTTGCATTTGCGTGCATTTGTGCTGGATGCCAGCTGTCCTGCAGTGTGAGTGTGTGTCTAGTGCGTCACCCTGCTTTCTCCGGCCCAGGTTCCCAGTGGCGTTCGGCATATGGTAACCATGGGATACAGGCCACAGATAAAGCTATGTATGCTACCAGCTACCCTTTTACGTCACAGACCTCCTCTCCTCCCTTCTACTCCACACCACTTTGTGCTTATAATGCTTTATCAATAGATAACATTGGTTAACTTGATTAAAACTACTTGCAAACAGGCAAAATAAACTCACAGACAAATACTCTTAGCTAAATGCCATTTTTCTCACAATGATGATGCTAGCATTTTAAAGCAGGTGTAAAACTTTGCATGCTCACTGTTTTAACCGTAGTTTGGCATGGTAGGACTCATGTCAAGATAGGCTCCAGGTGCAATTTATGTTTGGAGTTCTGTTTGCCTGTGCCAGCTTTATACAACTATATTACTACAAATTCTCATTTTATATCCTTTTGAAATTCCCTGCAGTATTTAAACTGGGAAAAAAAAACTTGTGCACCTCAAAGGGGTAACTGACTGTTATGTTACCAAAGATGGAATTTTTTACAAAGATCCCTGAAGATCAGACCCTTTCTCCCCAATAAAGAACCCACTGACAAATAAAAGAAAGAACAAAGGGAAGGTACTAGGAGGCAATGCCATCTTAGAAGCAGTAAAGCAGTTCACTGACAAGGTGGACACACCTGCTGGACAGCATAGATGTGGCAGCTGAGTTAAAGCAGAGATCAAAGACCTGAACTATAGAACTGGTCCCATAAGTTGAACAATGAGTGGCACTGAAATCTTAGCATGAGGGTAAAACAGGAAAAAGAAGGTAAAGATATATGTAAGGTTGCTCCTACTAAAATTCTGATATTTTCACTTTCACTAAAGTAGATGTGTGATCAAAGATGCAAGAAACAAGAGCAGCTGCAAAATGCAAGTATCAAATATTTATTGCTGGATGTACATAGAAGAATATCTACACAGTTAATGATTAAAACGGGTCTTTTTATTCTATGAAATATATTTTATAATTCATTAGGAATATTGCATATTTAAGGGACATTACTTTCTTTGATACTTAGAAGTAATTAATAATGAATGGATTAATAATTTTCCTCAAAAAATCTCAATACGTCTTCGATAACTCTATCCCATTTCACAACTTATTAGACTCCTGGTGATTGAAATATCAAGGCAGCAAGCACGAGTCCTAGTCCAAACCAAATTTTGCAGCAAAGTCAAAAAATTGATTTCTGGTTAATTTCTCTCTCTGTGATGTACTTTGTTTCTGATTGCTGCATGTCAGCAGTGCCTCTCACGAATCACTTTGTTATTAAGTTGATTTTTAAATCTCCTGGTGTTCGCAGCACAAGGGAACTGGAAATTCAATTCCAGTTTATTAAAATGCCAATCAATTTTTGATGGTTCTGAAGCCATAATATCTAATGCAGTACTCTTAAATGTTTATCAGGGTAAAGACACTTTTGCTAAAAGATAAAAACCGGGTACCCCCACACATATACTGCATAAAAATGTGTTGCATATTAAACTTGATGTGTAACACAGCCTGTTAAATTATGTATGAATTCATCTTTTCATGCATGCAATACTATTATTTGTTTAAACATAACTATTTGAGCATGGCACATATTCTTAGTGAGATTTCAGACTTGAGGAGTATCACAGGGTCTTTTGGTCCTAGGGCAGCTGGAAATTGTCTGGGAGAGAGCCTCATGCCTCAAGCTACAGTCTTGACCTGTGCTGACTCTGGTGAAGGAGGAAAACTCACACAAATTCAAAGCAGTTAACTGCTTTTCCTGTCAATTGTTGGATTTCTTTTCTGCACTGTAAAACACGTGTAGTATTGTGTGTATTCATGTAAATAATTTAAGCACTTTTTAAAATTCAGTAAACGCAGGAGAAAAAGATTAACTGAATGATTGAAATGGGATTTAAATGAATTTAGTTGCAATCTAGACCTCAGTGCAATAGTTGATGCTGTTTACCATAATATTTTATAACAGAGAGTAGAGCATACTGGGCTGCAGTGGTTTGAATCAAACCTATCGTTTGTTACACACTAAGGATTACATAAAGCTTGTAGTTAGGGCTGGATCAGGTGACTGAATCCTCCCTTAGTCATGCTGCAGTAGGCCCACATTGTTGGGGGCGTCCCATGATGAAGTGTTTCTTCTTTACTCACCTCTTTTCGCTCTGTGTGTTTAGTTATCATTATTCTCTGGCTCACTTTCATAGCATGTCCTTTTTCTTGTCTCACTCATCTAACCCCTAACCATTCACGTTATATGGCAGCCTCTCTCTGAGCCCAGTTCTGCTGGAGGTTTCTTCCTGTTAAAATGGAGTTTTTCCTTCCCACTGTCACCAATTGCTTTTGGGTTTTCTCTGTACTCTTTACAATATAAAGTGAATGCTTTGATGTTTTGCTATATAAATAAAACTGAAGGGAAATAAACTGAACTGAATGCGTTATCTCAACGCTTCCATTAGGATTTATCATGACAGACTAGCAGGACCAGCTTCAAATCTCGTTGCTGTTTCTCATTCATTTGATGAAACCTTCAAACACAGACATTAAAAAACACACACACGAAAAAAAACTTTATTTACTCGATGTTAAACATTCATAATTGTATACATGGCATTTTCCTGTTCATTCATTTCTCTTTCCATTAACAGCAAAAATATTCAAATAATAATCAGAATAAACTTGTACTTCTGGATGTTTAATTGACAATTTTTCATAGTAATCAATAACAAAATATTCGTGACATTTTATGAACCAGATTCCCTTGTTAATATGCTGGACACTGATAGACACACTTATGATGTGTAACATGTAGCAGACAGATGCATGTCCGATGCACATGTTGTCTATAGTAGAGTTTTCTCCCCATAGACACAGAAAAACCATTCCTTAGCACTGGAATAAAAACTGCATATAGCACAATTTCAAGTTCAAATGGAGAGCATAAATCAGTCAAAATAATCCCCCCCCCCCCATGCATCTCACTGAGATCTGTGAGACATTAAAACCTCGAAGATGACTGACAACATCGTGTGTGTTTTAATGGGAAGTCCTGCAAGCCGTTTCTCTTGACATAGTGAGTGAGATAAAGTAGAGCTAAGCTTAGACATATGCATTTTTAAACACTTAAAACGTAATTAAGGCCATTACGGAAAGTTGTAAGGAATGTGAACTTATAGAGGTTTTCTCAGTTGACTTGAGCAAAAACAAGGGAGAAAAAAAAGAAAAGAACTTACAATGCTTTGTTATTTTATAAACATTTCCTTAATATATGGAGCAGAAAATCTGCTAAATTAAATGTGTGTTAATACCAATATTTGTGCAGGACTCTCATTCCATATGTCTATTTAAAGAGTTACTGATGTGGATAATTAATTTACCTCTTACATTCAAATGAAGATAACTCCAGGCTTCAACAAGTGAACACCTTGCAGCATTAGTGTTTATTGCAAAATCCTATCTTTGCATTTCCCCTGACAATAATCCCTTAATGAGCTGTGTGAGTCACATGAAGGTCTGCTATCACTTCACTCATAAAAAAGCTTCAAGTGACTGCAAGAAGAAAGACTGCTTATCAGTTATTTCTATTATAATGGGGTGAGCTTTGGAAGTCAGATTTACTCATAATAAAGATTTTGTTTACCTGGTAAATATTACAAATATTACAGCCTATTCTCAACATTTAGTCCAGGTTGAAAAACAGCTCCAAAATGATGCATCAAAGATAGAACGCCGTGCTTTGCTTCATATCCTTTTAGGAAACCAAAGTTTACATTCAACAGTTTATTATATATTAACCTTTTAACAATTAGAACTATATAAAGCCACCAACTTCTTGTGTGAAGGAACAAAAAAACTCAAAAAGATCATTCACCAAAGACTCAAACTAGCTCTCCAGTTGAGCTAAAGAGCTGTGCACTGTGGGCAGCTCTGCCACACAGAACAGCAGGGAACCAGACAAAGACAATGTGTTTTTCAAGGCTAACAGGTGTTTCTCTTGACAGAATCATTTGTGCTGCAGAGAATAACTCCAAATTGAGTTATTCTTTTTGGCAGAATAACTCTAAACAGAGCACCTCTTCACTCCTTTGCTGTGTACAATAATGGTAAGATGATACACTACCAGTCAAAAGTTTGGACACACTTTCTCATTCATTGTTTTTCTTTTATTTTTACTACTTTCTACATTTTATATACTGAAGACATCAAATATATCAAGCAAGATATATGGAATTATTTAGCAGAGAAAAAAATAAATAAATAACTCTAAATATGTTTTATATTTTAGATTCCCCAAAGTAACCACCCTTTGATTTGTTGACAGCACTGCAAACCCTTGGCCATCTCTCAATGAGCTTCATGATGTAGTCACCTGAAATGGTTTCACTTCACAGGTGTGCCATGTCAGGGTTTATTTGTGGAATTTCTTGCCTTCTTATTGAGGTTGGGACCATCAGTTGTGTTGTGCAGAAGTCAGCTTGGTACACAGCTGACTAGCCATATTTGACAACTGTTAGAATTCATATTATGGCAAGAATCAGTCAGCTAAGAGAAATGACAGTCCATCATTACTTTAGTAAATGAAGGTCAGTCAGTCCAGAAAACTGCTGAAACTTTGAATGTCCCCAAGTGCACTCACAAAAACCATCAAGCGCTACGACAAAACTGACTGACATGAGGACTACCCCAGTAAAGGAAGAACAAGAGTCACCTCTGCTGCTGACGATAAATTTATCTGAGTCACCAGCCGTAGAAATCACAAGTTAACAGCACTTCAGATTAGAGGCCAGATAAATGTGACACAGCGTTCCAGTAGCAGACACATCTCCACATCAACTGTTCAGAGGAGACTGCACGAGTCAGGCCTTTATGGTCAAACAGCTGCAAAGAAACTACTACTAAAGTAAAGCAGCAAGCAGAAGAAAGGTGTTTGGCTCAAAAAACACAAGGAATGGACATTAGATCAGTGGAAAGCTTTCGTCTGATGAGTCCAAATTTGAGAGCTTTGGTTCCACCTGTCATGTCTTTGTTTGATGCAGAAAAGGTGAATGGATGGTCTCTACATGCATGGTTCCTACCATGAAGCATGGAGGAGGAGGTGTGATGTGTGGGGGTGCTTTGCTGGTGACACTGTTGGGCAGGGCTGGACTGGGACAAAAAATCGGCCCGGGCATTTTGACTAGAGACCGGCCCACCAGGATAGAGATTGAAAATGTGACGTCATTCAGGGGTAAAACCGCAAAGGATTCTGGGAACTTGAGGCAAGAGGTACTAGCGCACGCAGGCTTTCAATTGAACTCAGTTACACAGCGATAAAAAGAAACCCAAAAAATGGCAAGAAGCTGTTGTATTATTAACTGCAATAGCCGGTTGCATGACAGCCACGGGAAGCCTACGGGTAAAGAGATCGGGTTTTTTTATCGGATGTCTTTGAAGAGAAATTTTTTAAGCCATGTTTCCGAAGTAAGAGCCAACGGATGGTCTAGATATACCAAATATAACGTCTCAGAACACTCCAGCTCACATGTTAGTCTGCTCCAAGCATTCCCACAAAGGTCAGTGTTTTGTAGTACTTAATACGTCATTTTTCTTAACATAATTGGTGATATAGGTTACAAGCAAGTCTGGCGCTGAACAGAAATTGTCACGCTATGCTTCTTTATTTATTGTATATAATATTGCGTTTCGCTTCTGTTATTACCAGGGTACATTGACAAAAACATATACTTTTATTCACAGGATAAAACAGTTGTTTTGTATCACTAATTGTCCAGTGCGATTACAACATACAATATTATTGTCACCAGAAATTATTTCCACTACTAATTAATTACCGTTGAGCTCAAAGGTTATATTAATAAACGGTTAACGATTGTGTATTTATGAAGACGATTTGTGAGACTGGTAAACTTACCTTTGTTTGTACATGGTCTTTCGTTCTACACAGTGCATTTCAAGGTCCTGTACCCATCCGTTGGTAAACTGTACCGGGCTTGTTGCAGTGACCTGAAGTTACTAAAAACTTCATGAGTGTATGCACTCACTCCAAGATCCATATAATTATAAATCTGAGTGTGGTGAAAGTTGGGCAGCACGCTAACGTCTTTTGTCCACTCTGTGTGCTCCTAAGGGTCTGACCCTTTCACTCCTTTGATTTTTTCCTCGTATCTTTTCTTTGCCTTTTCGTCGAGTCTGTCTTTGTACGGACCGGCATTGTTCTCCTTAGTTTTGTACATTCCTTTTTGTGCGGCAAAAAAACCAAGAAGGTATTGGAACCGGAGAATGAACGTTTTGCGGTGCTGCAAATGCTTGCATTTGATGCGGTATTTGGATTGTTTTGCCACGAGTTCCTGGCATGCAATGCGCGAAAGTCACGTCATCTGTCAATCGCTATAGGAAAAACCATAAAGCCTTTGCATGAAAACAACTGCTTTGATGTACACTGCCTTGTTGGTATATATGTATCAATCTAATAAACTTAAACCTACACCATCCTCCCTATTCTGGATTTTAAACAGTACATAGCGGAAACAAAAAGACTGCTTGGTCGAGTTAACCTCCTGAACTATCTACAACACATGGTAGAAACCTTAAATTAAGACCAAGAACACTAGAGGTGAGACATGATCATTAATTAATATTAAAATTAATAAATGACAGGTTTAGTGATATTTTCATAAACACCTCCTTTCCTTTTTTTGTTCTCCATTTTCTTTAGTTCGTCTATAAGATTGCTGAACAAGGGGGAGGGTGCATTTGGCCTCCTCGGCTGTAATTGGTCCAGCCCAGAGTCGATCATGACCAATTGGCCAATCCAACACCTTTCATTATATATACCCTTCCTAAAAAAATTAAAAAATAAATAAAAAAAATCCATCGGCCCATAAAAACAAAAAATCGCCAGCGGCCCACCGGGCAAATGCCCGGTATGCCCGATGGCTAGTCCAGCTATGCTGTTGGGGATTTATTCAAAACTGAATGCACACTGAACCAGCATGGCTACCACAGCATCCTGTGGTATTTATCTATCATAAATAATAAAGTGCAAAACCATGATTTTCTAAGGCCACATTTTAGGTTTTAACATGCCATCCCATCATGTTTGGATTTAGTTGAACCATCATTTATTTCTCAACAGGACAGTGACCCCAAACACACCTCCAGGCTATGTAAGAGCTATCTGAACAAGAAGGAGCATGATGGAGTGCTGTGCCAGATGGCCTGGCCTCCACAGTCACCTGACCTAAACCCAATCAAGACAGTTTGGGATGAGATAGACCACAGAGCAAAGGCAAAAGGGTCAACAAGTGCTCCGTATCTCTGGAAACTCCTTTAAAACTGTTGGAAAACCTTCTCATGTGACTACCTGAGAACGCCAATAGTGTGCAAAGCCGTAATCAAAGCAAAGGGTGGCTATTTTGAAGAATCTAAAATATAAAACATGTTTTGAGTTATTTCACATTTTTTTGTTTACTACATGATTGTATAACTGTTCATTCATAGTTTTGATGCCTTCAGTGAGAATCAGCAATGTAGTGGTAGTGATAAAAATAAAGAAAAAACATTAAATGACTTTTCATTTAATGCTTTTTTTAAATGTCTCATTTAATTCTCTCTTTTGACTGGTAGTGTATATGTTGACTTTGTTTAAAAGTCGATGATTGGCAACAAAAAGTAGCATTTCATCTAAGAGAAAAGCCAAAGATGTCCACTTTACAAAAAATTGGCGTTTTTCATGCTTTAAATTTTTTTCCCACATAAAAAGATTTGCAGTTTCTGTAACTTTACATAGTTTTGTTTTTTAATCAACAGATATACTGTTTAATTATGGAAGATATTATAGAAGAAATTATGAAAAAAAATGGATTGAAAATCTTGAAGTCACATGACAACATGTAAAGTAAACCAGACAAAATATGGATCTGTGTGCTCAAAGCCATTATGAACCTTGTCTATCCCCACAGCCTCAGCAAAACTGTGCTGAACGATTTCAGCCGTTAATATGATAATCAATTATACATGTGTCAAAACTAATGGCCTTGGCCAACACAAAAGGACATCAATGTTGAACTGCAAGACCAAAAGAATTGTTACAGGAAGTGTAATTTCCCTCCCTAGGATACTAGAGAGGATTAAACTAGAGGGCTTGCGGGAGACTGGAATTGTTTTTCCTCTCAGTGGGGTTATCTCAGGTAACAACTATTCTAGTATTATTAAAGAGCTAAAAATGGCCCATACAGTTACAGCAACCTGAATTCAGCTACCATAGGGTATTTGTGTGTGTATGTGTGTGCAAGTGGTGTGTGTATGTGCATACAGATGGCATGAGTGTGTATGTGTCTTTGCATTCATGTGTGAGTGTGCCTTGGATATGTATGTGTTGTGTGTCTGTACAGTGACGTGTGTGCTGATGGAGGCAGTTGGTAGCTGCGAAATGTGTCTAAGAAGAAAGCAGGGTGAGAAGACCTCCTTAAATGTGCACAGCTCTGCAGAAAACAACTCTGGCATTTGTGCTGGAGCACTCCAAATAAGCACCCGATAAGTAGGTCTGTTTTGTCATTTCAAACTCTGCATATATTTCACTGTGTTGAGCATTTTTTTTTCAACTATATTTCGTTTGCTGTGCATTCAGAAGGTGCTCTCTGCTCCAAATGTGGTTTGTGTCTGTCACAGGATATATTCACATCAAGTCTTTTGTCTCGCTCGCTGCCTTTTTAACTGCAGGTTTTAGCAATCTCGTTACAGTGCCACTTCTGTATGTTGTGAATGCAAAGGTTAACAGACACATATGTAAACACACACACCCTCACTCAGATATATAGTACACTGCATGCACTGACAGTTTTAGCAGTACTCCACTACTACATACATAATGCCTTCCTTCACGTGGGCTGACCCCTTTCTTTTCCTCTCTGCTCTAATGTCTCTTCTATCAGCCTGCACTTCCATTTCATTATGAATCCGTCATACATTGCTGCTCTCACTGTGCTTTCTTTAAATGCAAACAAGATTTCATATCTTTTATGCATGTTCATGTGTGGTGGTCCTGAGAGTCAGAGTGCTCTGAGCATGTGGAAAATCAGGTCAATCAGTAATACTCCTCATTATCCCGTACTATAGTGGCAGACATCCACAGACATGGATGACATTTATTGCAACTCTGGCGACAGAGCGAGCAGCTGTGTCTTTCTGTCTGTTGACACTTGTATGATTTATGAAATGTGTCTTCACACTGATGCTTGTGTTGTTCTGGACATGCAGTAAAAATGACTACATTGTAAGTTCATATGTGGGCACACACAACCTTTGCGGTTTTGTAGTATATAGTATGCATCTACTTACAAAGTGCTTGTGACCTTGATTTGTAAGCTGCCTGATGCCAAACATACTCCTGAATTGATTAAAACATCAGCCACATTCACTGCTAGCTTCTAACCAAACTATGCGTATTTTATGTCTTCCTTCCAAAAAATCAGTATGGGAAACCACTAAAAATATGTCACATGCCAGTGATTTCCCCACCACAGGGTGCAAAAGCTTCTCATGCTATTTTAAGTGACTGTTTCTGACAAATAAACAAATTTGTTCTTTCTGGAGTCGCTAGGTAGACATGTGCCCCACTGAGTCCTGACTGTGTGTGACTGAAGCTGAAGTGAGTTTTAGTACACAGCTCCACAGCTACCTGCGTTCATGTCCCTCTTCCCTGGCTCCTATCCTGGTGAAAGACAACAGAAGTTTTCTGCACTCTGACACCTGTTTTGTGATTAGCCTGCCAAGCTGCACAAAGGTGCAGGCCCTTGAACACTTGCATTCCCAAATACCTGTCTCTCATAAGTTTTTTTTACCCCAATCTTCCTACCTGCTGCCTCCTTATAGTAATACCTTCTTATATTTGCTCAGATTCCAATTTTAAGAAGCCGGTTTATGACAGAATTATGTTTAGCCTCTTTTTAGACTCAGGTTTGATTGAAATTGCAGAAAGATATGAGTAGAGAAATGCTCATTTAATGATCTCTCTTATCTCTCTTCGTTTTCATACAGTTTCGATGTGGAGGACTTAGAATCAAAGAAGCAGCTTTGCCATTCATTAAGCAGGATGATACACTTGTAGTGTCAATGTGTTATGTTTATGCAGTATATAGCAAGCGACTATAGACTTTTATATTGTGGTATCATATGTCTGTGTAGGTTCTCAGTCATCCAGATCATGGTAGTCTGAGGAGCTTGGAAATAAAGCTACTGTCTTACTTCTGATCTAAAAGTCTTCCTCAATTTAAAAACCAAATGGTGAAGAATTCCAGGTATTTAAACCCTAATGAGGGTTGTCCCTCAAGAGGGTCATTGACCCACTAGTAATCATGTACCTCATCACATGTGCCAAGGTATGAAAAAAGGCGTGGGTCCGTACCATCAGAGGTTTCTCTGATCTTGCCTCACCATATCATGTGACCTATTGAGGTCACTTGACACAAGATGTGAGTAGGGGTTGAGGGACTTAGGAAGGGATCTCAAGACTGCATCGTATGTGCCTCACAGTCGGTGTCAAATGTCACCAACTGTATCATAGATTTCAAGAAAAAGTCTTGCTACAAAAATAATAGTTTACACACCAGTAGCTTTAGCTGGGACCAATTGGGTACCTATTGCAAGATTAAGAGTTACTGTATACAGTCTAACAGTTCTGGTTGCCAGATACATGTACCACAGCTGAGCAAGCTGCAGGCTAGTCAAGGTTCCTTTAATCAGTAATATATATAAGTACTGTAGAAAACTCTTGAGTTGCTCCTCGTTTCTTTATATTTTTTTAATATGTTGCTTCCAGGGGGCCAGTCTTTCTTGTAATTTTTAAAAGTGGTCTTGAATATTAGTTCTTCAAAGTTTTTCTTATTCAAAGTTTTTCTTTGGCTGCCTTTTCAGTCATTTTTAATCCAGCTATACTGCCCAAAAAGAACACAAAGGCTTGTCTCACATTTGCCAAAAAAAACTCTGAAGACTCCCCGAGACTTTTGAGAAAACAGCCTGTGGGCTGAAAAGGCAAAAGTTAAACTTTTTGGAAGTTTTGTCTCCCATTACATCTGGCATAAAATTAATGTACCATTTTACAAAACGAGCACCAAGCCAGCAGTCAAACATGGTGGGGGTAGTGTAATGGCCTGGGTTCTGCTCTGCTATTTCAGAAATTGGTGAATTCTGCTCTATACCATTAAGTCCTGAAGGAGAATGTCCGGCCATCAGTTTGTGGCCTGAAGCTCAAGCACAGATGGGTTAATGAGCAGAATAATGATACAAAACACGTAATGTAGAAGAAATGAAGAAGAAAAAAAGAAAAAAGAAAGCTAAATGAACGTTTTGGAGTATTTGCAGATGTTTCAATAAATCATTGTACCTATTTAACATTTTTCTAGCAAAAAATAAAGAAGTGAACATAAGCTTTAGGTAATAGCCTACTATGTGAATATACATAGACCCTAGAAACACTAGCACCCTGTCAGCATTGTCTTAGAAAGGTAGAGCCATTTGAATGATTTTGTACAAGAATGCAAGCGATATATCTATTTATATCAAACACGATTCAGACATTGTAAGAACATTATCACAGTTTTTTATGTTGCTGTTTCACTTGAGGCAGCTAGACCAAAATGCAGCTAAACTCAGGAGAGGTAGAGGTAATGAATCCTAGCAGGGCAACAATCACATGTCAGAGATCCAGGAATTTGTGGGAGTCCAAAAAAGAAAAAATCTCACCTTCAAGCTTTATTTTTTTATGTTATATATTTGTGTATGTTAACATTTGTGTACGTTATTTATGTGTATCATATTCATACGTGAGGACTCACATTGGTCCACTTCTCTCCTCTGACCAGCCTGCACCCTTTAGACCATTTGCCTGAAATTGTGTTTTGTGTATTTCTGCCTCAGCCTTCTGTCAAATTGAGCAAGTGGACTCTCCAAACAATTTCACACAATAAACAAAACAAATATGACCTTTAAACACAGAAAGGCAGAGGAGTAGATGGTTATGCGGGCGTTAAAAAACCAGAGAAAGGGCAGAGGATACATTCTGTATTCATGTTAACTACCCTTAAGGATAATTTCAAGTAAGAACATATAATATTTAATTACACTCTGTTCTGAATGAATTAACACAACTGGGGAATTATATCAATCAATATTTTGACATGGAGAAAAATAATTTTTCCTGTAGCTTGAAAAAATAGAAGCATCTTGACCTCTTGGTTTCTAAAGAAAATTGCTGTACTGTGGTGTCTGGTTTGCCATTTCACCTCAGCTCTACGGATCGTATCTCTTGTCTCAGTGGTACCTGAAACAGCTTGTATCCCCAAAAGCAGCCACTTGTTTTAATATAAGCTGTTTATCACATGCACACCAGGGGGTAAATATCTAACAGCAGGCAAGGCACAAATGGGTCATAAAAGGATTAGATCTTACTTCACATTTTCAAAAGTGCAGCACCAACCAGAACTGTTTGCTAGAATGAAATTTAAATCATCTCTGCCGTTGTTTGCGTCAGTGTCATTTGGAAGTTTATGGGGGGTTGACTGCAACAGATGCACAGTAACAATGATCTGGTTTGCACATGTGGGGTGTAGTTGACCACATGTGGATCTGGTCATCAATCAAATATACTCACAATGGTCAGTTCCCTCTATACCAGCGGTCCCCGACCCCTGGCCAACGGACCGTTACCGTTCCGTGTGTCGTTTGGTACCATGAGAGTTGAGGCTCAGGTGTGAAATTTATGGTTTTCAGGGTTTTTATCGGTTTTTATCATTATTTTTGATCATTTCTATTGTTAACTGGGTCTTTTCCCATGTGTTATGAGTAAATCTTCTTTTTTTGGTACCGGTACTGGTTTTATTTTGTTGTATTTATCCGCAACACCTTAAAGGCCGGTCAGTGAAATTATTGCCGGACATAAAGCGGTCCGTGGCGCAAAAAAGGTTGGGAACCGCTGCTCTATGCCACCAGCACTGAGTGTGATGCCCCAAAAAGAGCTGTATTACATACAATATTTGTTGCTGTAATGCAATACAATACAGTACAAGTTACATATTTACTCTATTACATTACTTTTCCTTTAATCCACAAGATGGCCTGAGATGCACTGTCACACAATTAGCATTTACCTATATAGATCTGAGCCTATATATCCACACAACCACCTATGGTAATTTGAAGACACAAAGAAAAACTTTATGTTGGTGTTTAAGTATCAAACACAAAGCTTTCAGCAAAGTTGACGAAAATCAGTCGATAAGAGCACGACACAGAAAAATGTTAGTGCAACAGTGATTCTCAGGAGCAGGTTTTTTGGCTGGATTCTTTGCTACCTTTGTGTTAGCATATTCTCTTTACTTACATGGAAAGACTTGATGTCATGTTAGCAGCAGAGAACAGTTGTTAATGTCCTGGAAGATGGGTACACAGTGGTCATAAAGGGATGGACACAGTATGGATCTTCTGTCTGCTTTTTGGTGAGCCTCTGCAAAAGGCAGCCTTAGTTTCCTTATCTTTGCTTACGGCAGTGGCACTGGTGTGCCCTTCTGCTGCTGTACCCCATCTACTTCAAAGTTCAGTATGTCATTCATTCAGAGATGCTCTTCTGCATACCTTGGATGTAAAGACTGATTATTTGAGTTACTGTTCCCTGCCTATCATGTTGAAGAAGTCTGGACGTTCTTCTCTGACATCAAAATACACAGAACTGCCAGTCAGTGGATATTTGCTCTTTTTTTTTTATACCATTATCTTAGTTTACAGAGTTTAGTTGTGCAAGAAAATCCATGTAGATGAGCAGTTTCTGAAATAGACTAGCCAGTGTCTCACCAACAATGCCACATTCAAATTCCTTTAAATAATCTTTCTTCCCCATTCTGATGCTTAGTGTGAAATTACCGGGCTGTCTTGACCATGTTTACATACGTAATGTATTGTGTTACTGCCAGGCTATTGGCTGATTATGTATTTAAAATGTGCTGAAGTGTGAGGAATTCGCTCTATATCATGTGAAAAAAAAGGTCTGCCAATTTAAACATGGGGAAGTATCTGGGATAACAAGCCCCATTTGATTGAGGGAGTAGCTGGAAGTAGTACTTCAATATATCTCTCCATATAGTGCTCAGTGACTTTATCTAGGTATCCACTGAACACAGAGAGGCACCAGATCATGCCATTGTGTAAAGTAGAAAGGATGATAAGCATAACAACAGGAGAGGATCCAGAGCAGTTCAACTGCACACTACTGGGGCTTCTTCCAACCAGCTCAAAGCATTATTGTCAAATAGCCTATCCCATGACCGTTTTTAGAAGGCCTTTTACGTATGTCAACAACTGCAAGTCTAAGTGCCTCTTTTTATCCTGCCTTAGTATACTGTTTTAGATCTGTCACAACTTCAGAGTGACAGCTCTAAAAGACACCCATGTATATTTGAGCTGACACAGCTCAAAGAGAGAACACCAAAATGCCATCCTTACTTTAAAAAAGTAGCCATGGCCAGATTTTATTTCATATTTGAAGTTCAAAGTACATCACAGTGACATAACATTTTTTCACCTTTTTTAGCGGAAACACCGCGCATAAAACAGTGTTTATTTTCTGTAACAGAGAAAAAAAACTTTTTTACAAATAACAGCAACAAAATGTATTCAGGTACTAAAGATGTGAAAAGATGTCGACACCAGTGGTTTGAACTGGTGCTTGCAGCATGAGATTAATAATATAGACTAAGAAGTGATAAAAAGGCCCCAGGATACTCTTCCTGCAAACCTGAATAGAGGATGAATCTATATGTCCTTCGCTGTGTCTGGTTGTTTGTGTGCATGTGCGTGCACCAGAAGTGCCTCACACATTGTAAACACTGCCTACAACCTTTAGTGTTTGTGGTTGAGGAGACGTTTGTGTTTGAGATGGTGTCTCACTGTGTATATATCGGGTTGTGTAAGTGTGTGTGTGTGTGTGTGTGTGTGTGTGTGTCATTGACAGAGGTCATGTCCGAAAGAGGATTTTTATCTGTCCAATCGTGTCCACTAGTTTCTGTGACACTATTCAAGATAATGCCTATCTGAGCTAAAGAAGAAAATGTGGCCTAGATTGTATTCATGGATCGGATAACAGAAGATATTTGAGATTTTTCAGGATTTATAAATTTATGTGAGCTAGTGCTTAACCTCGTTATTTTTGACATGACAAAACCATCGCCTGCGGCAGGAGAAACATTTTAGTCGAGTTAAGAGTTCAGACAGTTCATCACAACAGTGAAGCTCCTCTGAGACTGAAGACTTGTCCCTCCCCCCATACACGTGCGCGCACACACACACACACACACACACACACACACACACACACACACACACACACACACACACACACACACACACACACACACACACACACACACAAATCACAAAGTAATAACAAAAACAGGCCACTGGTGTTGGAGGTGTGCTTGTGCATGTCTCTGTTTCAGAAGTTCTCATGTCCTTATTAGTGGTAATGAAGAGTTATGAGCGTGCGAACGGTCGCAATAACAAGGCTACAAACATCAGCGCACTATTAGTCCACCAAAAGACCAAGTATAATATATTCAAAATACAGCCACCGGGTCCTTGTTTCCACAGTGGTGTATTAATAGTTATATCACTACTATATGAAAAAGACAGCAAGCTGTCCTGTCTTTCTTGAATGACCCCTGACTGGATCTTAGTGACCAATGCAAGGAGAGGAACACTCATTATTATTCATTAGAGTGGAGGTCAGATGAGGCCAGACTACTGAGAAATAGAACTTGAGAGTGGGTGGAAGAACAGAGAGTGAGAATGTTTTGAATGAAACAGAAAAGCTAAATTGCAGCTGAGCCTTAGAGTCTGATGAGTCATACATCTAGACAAATAGACATGAGAGAGAAATGAACATGAAAAGTGAGACAATGAGGGTAGAAAGTTTGGAAATGAAAAGTGTTTTCTAATCTGTTGAGAAATGCCGGTACAGGTTTTGTTTTGGTCAACATAGCTGTATTGTTTTAACAAACCCAAACACAGAAAAAGAAAAGGAGCGAATACAATAAGCAGATTTCTATCTAAACTTTTGATGAAATACTGTCAACAAGTAATCAAAAATATAAATAATATCTTTTGAAAAGTTATACTGAACCTGGCAAGTCATAATAATAAGCACATTCATATTTGTTGCATCAGACTGCAGATTCAGTAACTTGATACAGACATTACAGAGTTAAAACAGATAACCTGAAAAGAAGTGACAAAAATAAATAATGAAAGTCAATATCAAAGACAAACACTTTGCAAATATTTGATTTATCACAGACACAGAATATTCACAGACACTAATTTCAGGATTCCAGCATTAAATGTGATTAATGTAGTTCATGAAATTTCATATATTTTGTTAAGCTGTTAAAAGAGGAAAATACTGTGCAGTTGTCAAACTGTTGTCAAACATCAGTTCAAGTAGCTCAGCCCAATAAGTTAACAGTGACACTGAAGAACCAAGAAGTAAATTAAAGCGTGGAAATGAGTACTGTACTTGTGGTAATTAATACACAAAGTCTGAGTTTTTCTCTAAATGCTGCACAGTTATTGCTGCCATAGCAGAGAAAAATTAGACATAAGACTGTGCCATATGCCTAAGAATGACCCTGACGTTTTTTTTTTCCATGAGGCTAGTAAACCTGCCACCCGGGGCTGTAGGGTCAGACCTTCAGTATGCTCTGTTTTAGGAATATATGATAGCAAAGACAATCAAGGCTGACAGCTAAATAAATGGAGAGGGCACAGTGAGTTGGAAAAGAAAGTAATATTAATGTTCTGCAGAGAACGATTATTATAAGGTCCTCAACTACAGGGACAACCTGAAAGTAAATCTTGTGGCGCGGGTGAGGAAAGAATTATTGCAACAGAAGAAATAGGATTTTGCTGTTTGAATCCGCGGTAAAAATAAATAAATAAGACTAACAACAAAGCAACAAACAGATAAATACAGATTCTGTAGAAAAAAATAAATAGAAAATGCCCTGGTAAGTTTCTGCCAGAACATTATCTTTTCTTTTTTGAGGTTCATGGGCATTTTCACAAACTTTAAATAGTAGAATTCAATGCGCAGAACATCCATAAGATATAGCATAGAAAATTCCACCATTTCAAAATGGTAGATTGTTCTGCAGATTTTTTAGTCTCTAAAAGGAATAAAGGAGTACAATGAAGTTTGAATGCAGCTGTGGAACTACAGAAGAGTCAGGGCTTGCAACATACAAACAGCACATGTAACCGTTCTGTTGGTGCTGAGCACTTTGGAGTACTGACCGGGAATAACATATATATGTACATCTGCACTGTCTGCCAACTTAATTTTGACTTTTCCACATGACTTTATTATACAAAATGCCCTTTTGAGGCCTGTTTAATATATTTTTCCATCCATCCATCCATCCATCCATCCATCCATCCATCTTCATCCGCTTTATCCGAGGCCGGGTCGCGGGCCTCGGATATATTTTTCCATAATTATTCAAATCATTGAAAAAGAAATTGTATCTTGAGTAATACTTCTATCGTTTGTGAAGATTTTTTTTCTAATTACAGTGAAGTTTACCACGGGGACTTCAGTGCTAATACAGCATTAGGATACTTTTTATTTAGTGACATTTGTATAATGCTTTCCTGGTCTTATTGAGCTGAAAGGTGTTTATTTACAACTCAAGTTCAGATTTTTAGACCTATTAATGTATACATTTATGTATTGTACCTACTTTGAATTCACATATAACATAGCATAATATACAATGCTCTTGGATTGTGGGCCTCAGTAACTGACTACACACAACGGCACAGAAAGAACATACAAACTCCACACAAGAAGGGTGTAAGACAGATGATTCTTCCAGGATCTGAGGTACAAGCCTCTGAAGCTGTGGCTCAGAGGGTAAAGCTGAATGTCAACTAGTTGGAGGGTTAGTGGCTAAATCCCTGGCCTTTCCATGTTCCCTGTAACACTGAACACCAAGTTTCTTCCTCTTCTACTGTAATTTCCTTTACTAATAATTTTCTTCATAGTTTATATTAACAATTACATCAATGTATTAACACTGTCATCAATAAATAAAAATCAGATGAAAATAAGAAAAACCAGATCCAATCTAATTAAGTTCTTTAAAAAGGTGGGACGAGTTTGGAAGTGATACACTGAGGAATATTCTCCTTATGCAGTAAGGTTAGACATGCATATGTGACCTGCCTCAAGAAACTGTATATTTTTACTCACTGGTATAAACATGGCAAACTTTTACACTTTATACATTAGTCAACTTTAGATTTAGTCGACTATAATCTTATGATATTTAGTGAAGTAAAGCTAGACTAAAATGAAATGAATTTAGATTCAATTCAATTCAATTTTCAATCCTCCTGAGAACCGAGGCAAAAAGAATCTTCCCATTGAACTTATTTTTGTGATTTGCTGCCTCTTTGGAGCTAAAAGAGGCCACCCAAACACATGAGATATCAATGGAAAGCCCAGGGTGTCCTCTATTTAGGACTCATCAGGACTTAGTAGGGCAGCACAATGAAAGTCAAAAGATATAGACCAAAGCAAATGTCCATTATAAAGGACATAAATATTCATTTATGTCCTTTATAATGGACATTTGCTCCTGAGGCTGGTTATCAGGAGGATGTACCGACAAATTTGAGAAATTGAGAAACCCCCAACAACCAGCTGGGTCCCTGTGAGCAAGTGCTTTGGCGACAGCGGGAAGAAAAACCTTTTAAGAGGAAGAGACCTTCAGCAGAACCAGAAACACTAAGAAACCACAAGTAGAGGCAGGGTCTGATTATTCAAGATCTTGTATGTGATGAGAAGGAAATTTGGTTCCGGATTTAATAGGGAGCCAACAAAGAGAGCTCAGTATGGGTGAAATATGCTCTCTCTTTCTAGTCCCTATCAGCACTTTTGCTTCAGCATTTGGGATCAACTGAATGCTTTTCAAAGAGTTTTTTAGGATATCCTGATAATGATGAATTACAGCCATACATGGAACTAATAAATACATGAATTAGTTTTTCAGCATCATCCTGAGACAGGGTGTTTCTAATTTTATAGATGTTATGCAAATGGAAGAAAGCAATCCAATGTTTTTGTTTAATATCCTGGTCAAAATTGAATCCAAAATTCCTCACAGTGGATTCCTCAAAGAAGGCCAATGCCACATTTCTAAGACTTTTAGGGCCGAGTATAATTACAAAGCACTGTTGTATATGAATTTATGAGCAGGAAATTAGAGCTCATCCAGGTCTTTTTGTCTATAAAAGATTCCTGCAGTAACTAATTGGTGTGTTTTGTCTGACTTCATGGATAGATAAAGTTGTGCATTATCTGCATAGCAGTGAAAATGTATGCTATGCCTTCTATTGATAATGCATAAGGGAAGCATGTATAATGTTTTATACAATGTTTTATACAAATTATCTATAAAGCCTCATCATTTTTTGGACACCACTCAGGCAGACAGCAATTTAAGGAGAATATGTGGTCTGGTTGGAAAGGGGACCAGAGAAAGCTACAGAGTCCAACATTGCTTTGGCAAAGTTACATAGGTCACTAAAATACCACAATTTTAGTGACCTCCTGTTAACGTAAGTGAGCGTCATTATAAGAGTCATTATTTTGCACTTTTTTACATTTATCTTAGGCCAGCAGTTTCAGGGCTCCTTCATTGTCACCTGCTCACTATGGTTGTTGGTGTCTCTAACATCACGTCTCAAAGCAGAATTGCAAATAACCACAGTTTGCTCCTCACCGGGTGTATCGCCGAGAGGGGACACAGCTGATGACACCCACTGGCTGCTCGGGGCAGTCTGCTAACGGTGGCCACACCCACTACAGGGGCCTGGCTACTTAAGTGTTTTAAGGGTGCAGAGTGAGGTTTCCAATTCAGTGATCCTGGCCTCCAGAGCTGTAAACGGATCGCGCCAGATGGCCGCCCCTCCCTGAGTCTGGTTCTGCCGGAGGTTTCTTCCCAAGAAAAGATAGTTTTTCCTCTCCACTGCTGCCAAACTGCTTGCTCATAGGGGGTCATATGAATGTTTGGTTTTTCTCTGTATGTATTATTGTAGGGTCTACCTCACAATATAAAGCGCCTTGGGGCGACTGTTGATGTGATTTGGTGCTGTATAAATAAAATTGAATTGAATTAAAGAGGTTACATTTATTACAACTATCGTTATTGCTAAAGTAGAGAGTGGAGGAGTAAAACATATTATACACTGATCAGGTAGGTGCTGAGGGACAGGTGAAGGGACCATTGTGCTGGTGATTCATCTACGTGCTAAGCCAAGCCAGCAAATCCCCAAAGACACTGTGCATGAATACTGTGAATATAATAGTGAGTGATTCAACAAAGAGTGTGTTTTGAATAAAGCCGGTGAAGATCACGGTATGAAATAAGACGTTATCTTAAAGTTTTTAAATAAATGGTCTACACAGATAAACTACACAAAACACCACTGTGCGTAACAGAAACAGGAAGTGATACTGTACCACAGAGAGAGCCAACACCAAATGACTGCCTAAATTGACAAAAACTATATCAAAATTTCATGTCAAAATCAACACTCCCATTAGCTAGTAAACTTATGTTAAACCTAATCATTATAATGTTGTACTGTTTTTCAACACATGTGACATTTTTTCTTTTCTTCAAGTGCCTAAAAAAGTTTCAAATTTTAGATGCACTGGCACAGTTGGAATAAAACTTAGACTAGTTCAGGTATTTTTCATCTTGGGCTATTTTACCCTGTAAATTTGACATTCACTTCCCTGGTACCTAAAAGAAGCAAAAAGTCCCAGCAAAACTTGTGGAGGATGTTTGTGTGTGAGAGACGAAAAAGTGAGATATGTTATGCTGCTATAACTTGAAAAGGTTTGAGTACTTGGTTGGACAAACAGCAATTTAAGTCTCACCCAGATAAATAAGTGATATATGGGTAAGAGTTACTATGTGCTCTCTCATCACTCTCTGTCTCCCTCTCTCTCTCTCTCTCTCTCTCTCTCTCTCTCTCACTCTGTCCTAGTGAGCGTGACTGTACTGACAAAAGCTCTCATCTGGGGAAGATGGTTGCTGTCTATGTGCAGACACCCTGGTTGCCGGGGAAACCAGTCTAAAGTTGTGAGCAAGAGGCAACGCAGGCCTCTGCAGTGCAGCAGAAAAACAGCAGCACAAGTCTGAACTTGGAGTGACGGCATGCACAGCAGCAGTCATCACGATACACACAGTCACACGATTCTCCAAACTCTCGCTCTCTCCCTTCTTCTCCCTCTCCCTCCCCCTTGCACCTGAAGATATAACACACAACAGCTCTGTTTCGCGTGTAGGCGGGTTTCACCGTGGCTGGAGCTGTTTGCTGCGTACCATCAACAAGTCAAGTCACTTGGAAATCAGAGTGAGAAGAAGCCCGAGAGTAAACACTTCATGTTCGCTGTTCAGTGTGTAGTTGAAGAGCGCTATTACACAAGAGCTAAGCCAAACAAAACTGTCAGATATACAAGACACCAGATAAATTTATTTATCCAACAAAAACTGTGCAGCATATGAGAGGAATTCTGTACTACTAATACTTTCTAAAAGTGGACTTTAGTAACAGCTGCTTCTTGACCGTTTTCTTTGTTTTTCTTTTGTTTTTGTTTTCTTGTCTTTTGCTTCTGTCCTTTAAAAAATGGCAGCATCTAAGTTGCTATTTATCATTAATATAAATGCTATAAGAATTAAAAGCAACACAACAGCAACTGCAGTGAAAACATTCAATATATAATTTTTGCCAAATGTTTGCCATGCATTCATTTTCCAGTGTTTGTCACCTGTGAGTGTAGCAGTGCAACAACAGCTGTCTGCTTGAACTGACCTTGAAGTCTTTGGGACTGTTATTGTTATTTCACAGGACAAACTGCAAACAAATAAACTTTGGCTGTCAGGCTAAAACACCTTAAGAGAGTAATACTTTCATAAAATCCTATTACATTCTTCAAACTGAATGATAATGAAAACAATATGTAGCTATGTAAACTTTTAAATTCAGCCACAGATAATTTTGCATAATTTTGAGCAGCCATGAAGAGTCTGCATCTCTTATTTTTGCATTTTGTGTAGATTCCAGGTTACTATTGCAGCTCTTGGCAGGTACTGTATACTAGTTTTGCCCATGTAGAAAATTACTACTTAAAAAAATACTCTGTGTAATGAGGCTACAAAGAGGGACAATCACAGGGTTATTTGATGTAAAGATTAGTCCCACTTTACCATCTTTTGCTTCTAAAGCCATCCAACAGCCTCAGCAGTCGTTTGTCAGTTTAATATATGACTATTGTTTAACACCTAGAAGTGACTAAGGGAGAGAAAATACAATAACTCATTGGAAGAGTCATCACTTTTTCTGTCAGCAGTCGAATCTGTATTATTAACCAGAGAGTTAAAAGAAAATCAGTTAGAGTTGCTTAGAGACACTGTGTCAGCTAAAACTCAAGGCTTTCTTTCGCCCGCTCTCCTTTCCTCATAATTTCTTCCTTACCGTTTCTGTGTATGTGCATGAATGGTATGATGGTATGGGGCTTTATAATGCTGATGGGCAGAATGAGAGCAGAGGGGAAGCTCCAAAATGGAGAGACCATGAGAGGTTGAAAAGGGAAAAGGGGGGGAGAGGATGCAGTCGCCTGTCAGTCAGAGCTCAAACCTTATCACTTGCAAAAAGACAAAGGGAATGAATGAAAAATAGAGGCTGGATTTGCTTGTGTGCACATATATGTGTAAATAGGTGAAAGGAGAATTAACAGCACAAAAACAGGGTTACATCTAAATTAAGTCTATTTGTCAGGAAATGCCAGCCACTGTGCCCCCTGGCATTGCTATTGTGAGGAGTGTTGCCTTGAATATTTTAGCTGGAACTGATATTGTTTGAGGTGATTGAGATACATGAGCCTTGTTAGTGAGGTTTCTCTCTCTCTGCTCTTCTTTCTCTTTACATGATCGGCCAGACAATCAAGGATAAAAGCACAGCGGAAAAGAGAAAACTGCAGACGTGATAAAATAAGAGATACTCTTTGCTGGCTTTAATAAGTTAGGTGTGTGCTTTGATTAATGAATCAGGAAGCTCTGACATGTATCAGCACTTTCTGAGAGCCACTGTCACTTCTTTGTGCCATTTGCAACTGCTCAAGCTCCAGATCCACTTAAGGCGGCTAATCATCAGTACTGCAATTGCAGCATATTTTACATATATTAGTCATTAGTTTCTTTAGTTGTTGTTTTTATTTTTACTTTTTAGAAAGCAGTGTATTACACTATTTGTTACATTTCTCCACATCACTGCTAGGGAAGCACTGTCATATAATTTCCTGTTAAAAATAATAAGACACACACACACATGCACACACACACTCACACATTTCCTTTTATCCTTTTTGATAAATTAAACTACAAAGTTGATGAAAACCAGTCCAACGTGTGTTTTACACAAAGCCTTTTGTTGTAGTAACAACAGAGACTTTCTAGCATCATTTCAAACGACTTAAGGCAAGAAGCATATTTCAGTGTTGTGTAAAGTGACTTTTAACAGATCAAATACACCTAAAATACTCACTAAATGAATCAGACTATTTCATGTTTTTATTATTTCTCCATATTACCCCCATTATATCTAAGAAGAAGTTCATGAGAAGAAGTCTGCCCAAATGTCCACGCTGAAGAGCCACAAGCAAAATACTGTTATTTTATAGTTCATGCAAAGTCTTAAAGACAAAGGGGTCAGGATCTCTGTCTCTGACGCTGATGTTCAGATATTCAGGGACTGCATGTTGGAGTTGAAAGGAAGCGGCATTATCTTAAAAGAAAGCAAAATATCTTTCTCACTGCCGCTAGGCTGGGCTCTATTGAACTGAATCTTGTTGCTCATTGTGTGTGAGACACAGTCACTCAAGGTGACTTATGAAACACAAGTGACATTATTGTTTGAGTAATTTTAATTCAGTTTCTGAAATTAACAAGAGGAACAAGTTCTAATGTGATATCATTACAGCGATACGTAATGACTTTGCAACATGCTATCCTGAACACTGCTAACCACTGCATGTATCCATCAAGGTCTCTTTGTGTACCTGCACCTTACAAAATCTTTCTAGTGCTTCATTCTTGTTAACAACGGTCTTGTGTCTTAAGCAGGATATCAGTGGCTGTCCTTGACCTTTTCTTGCCTATTAACATCCTCTCCTCCTCCCCATTATGGGCTGAGGAACGAGATGGAAGAAAGGGCAGCTCGGGGGAGATGAGGCTGAGGTGTGGGTGGGTGTGAAATGGGAGACAGAATCAGTGTGTCTGAGTGTGTGTGTCCTGCTGATCAGCAGTGTTCACTCTGCTGGAGTCCAGAGTGAACAGCGTTGCCTTCAGGAGCAGAGTAATATATTCAGCTGATGAGCTCTGCTGTGCTCTGTAAAGTGTTCTCTCCAACGTGCTCCTGTGTGCTTTCCCAGGGTGCAACATGAATAAACACTCTCAGGGCTCCCATGACTCTTACTTCCAGAAGCTGAATATTTTATACTGTTTTATTTTATTTTTTTACTAGGGTGAAATGCTAATCGGAGCAGCCGCAGTTTTAGAACAATAAATATTGAACATAGTAACGTATTCAGAAAAAGTGGGTGATGTGCTAGTGTGTATTAGCTTTATGGATGTGTGCATGTGTGTCTTTGAGTGGGACAGATACAAGTGGTTACAAAGGGGTGGCTGTGTTTCATGCGCTGGTCCTTATTTCCTGAATGTGGCAAGTAACTTGGAATATTAATGATGCTTGATTACCCACAGCACAGCCTCC
The DNA here is from genome assembly GCF_013358895.1 of Oreochromis aureus. Classification (NCBI taxonomy): domain Eukaryota; kingdom Metazoa; phylum Chordata; class Actinopteri; order Cichliformes; family Cichlidae; genus Oreochromis; species Oreochromis aureus. The sequence continues at coordinate 9,931,676 of NC_052948.1, read as the reverse complement.
AAAGAGCACATGCATACATGCATGCATACACACATACATATGTCTATATGTACATGCTCTGCAGCTGTAGCCCGCAGTCACTGCCTGCCATGGGCCAAGCACCAGTTTACACTTTATAAACAAAATTGCACACATACACACTCTTGCTTGGGGCAAACTCTTAAATTGGATTGAGACTACAAACTGATCAAAGCAGTTTGCAGCAGGATTGATGCTCCTGGGAGTCCTAACCTGTTTGTAGGAAAGCTTCCCAAACCCAACCCACCAACCCCTTCTCCAAAACAGACACACAATACTATGTGCCGGTATCTTCTTTTCAGACCACCGTGCGTGTCTGGTTCAGTCCCTCTGCCACTGCTTACTGCATCAAATCATTGCACTATGCACTCCAGGTGTCACACGCACACAAGATTTAAAAATATCGGTCTTCTCTCAAATGTATAAAGTTTATCAGATTACACGATTCCTGAAGATATACTGCTTTCTAAACTGACTGTTGATAGAAACAATGAGGTGAATGCAGCATACAGGCAAACAGGAGCACACTATGTACTCAGTTTCTGTGAAATCCAATATTCATAATCATAATAATCAACCATACACCTCAAAGTCATGCATGATCATTTTTGTAATTCATTAAGACAAATGATCTCATCATTGTTTCAACCTGAGACTAGCTGTGCAGCATGCTATATGAAAGAGAGGTCTATGCTGTAGCCAGCAGTAATGTGGTTAATGTGATTTAGTCATCACTGTGCAAGCAGAGACATTTACCTCAGATTATGACTAGAATGGTGCATACTTAAACATAAGCCACACTTTGCTCCATTTCTCTTCATTTGAATCTCATGTCACTTAATATCAAGGTGTTATGCTATGGAAAAGTCCAAGAAACCACTTTCTTTTTGCAAAGTTTCCATCTAGACTGTCCAAGAAACTCAAGAATACTAGGACTGTCCTGTCAATTAAGGCTAGTGCCCAGCCACCCACATACACACATATATCATCCCTCACTTAATTCTCACTCTCTCCCTGCTCTCTGTTAAGACAGATGCGTCAGTGGGACAATAATGGAGTGCAGAGGCATATGAGTGAGTCCTGAGATGACAGAGAGCTTGGCGTTCCCAAATCCCCCTCTACTGCACCATGGCTCTTTGTCACACTATAATCCATCCTTACTCTCTGAGAGGCTACAGAGGAAATTCAGCAAGAGAGAGGGAGAGAGAGAGAGAAGAGCAAGAAAAGGCAAGGAATAAAAAGCAGAACTTAATAGATCTACAGTTTTAGCTGATCAACATATTGCAAAGGTCGCTAAAAAAAATGAACAGAGAATATATTTAAAAGAGGTGAGCCGTGCTGAAAGGGAGTCACTCAAAGAAAATAGCTTGGAGAAGGGCTATGACTCAGCTGCAAAGGCAATTAGGACAAGGTGCAATTCTTAGACAGAATCCAAATTAAAAAAAGGCATTAAGAAACTGTACGAGCGAGAGAGAGAGAGAGAGAGAGAGTAAGGGACAATGAGAATCGAAAGCGAGTCAGCGGCCATTGTGTGTGGGTAGAAAGAAAGAGTGGGAGGGAGCCAAAATGAAAATAAGTAAGAGTGGAAGACTAAAGCAATTAGCTCATTTGAGTTGACAGAGCAGCACCAGAGTGTTTGGAAGTGATAAGGTAGTGAATGTACAGCACATGCAGAAGGCAAAACAACTGCATCTTCACATCCTCCTATTAATACCACCGACACGCCACTGAACACTCTTGTTCCAACATACTCGTTTATACACAAATATGCACACACGCGCACACACAGACACACAGACACACACACACACACACACACACACTGGCCGGGAGCACATTTGCCGGTCCTAATGGTCTGCGTAATTCAAACACAACAGAGAATTAGTGTTGAAATAAAAACACATTTATGCCCCCCGTGCTTGTCAGCAGGTTATTTCCAAGCTGATAGCTTGAATTTGTGAGAGTGATTTGGAGGGTAATCTTCTGTGTATTAAGATAAATGCTTCTCTTAAGAACACATAATTATCCCACATACAGAATAAAACCTGTGCTTGCACCTCTCATTGATATTTTTTTTTTTACTTCAGTGTAAACAAATTGGGGTTCTATGTCTTTCAATTACACAGCAAGCATAATTGTCATTTATCAGGCTTTCATTCTACAGAATGATTGGCCTCGCTCTAACATACACCGGCCAGCACAGACACACAGGCACTCAAGCATGTGTATATAATGCACAGTGCTGATTGACAATCGTTCTGAACAAGTTTAGTATACATGTTATGAATGTGTTTATGTGAATAAACTGTATTTTTTGACTGTATTTTTTTAATACAATTTTTTGCAATTTTCTTTACTGTGTAACAAGTTTAAGTGCTGTTTATTTCATACATCCATACTTAAATAAGGTTTGACTGTGATATTGCTAGTGATGCTCAGGGTGGGGTACTACTACTACTACTAATAATAATAATAATCCTTAATAATAATGATGATGATAATAATAAAAATAATAAGAATGCTCACATTAAGGTCAAGCTGCATGACTGCATGCAGACCCCCAGCCTAGTACAATGAAAATACATGGTTTTGGTCTCTACAGGTATTTCTAAATTTCATGAAAAGTTGGCAGGTATTTTCATCTTTTTTTTTCATAACGCAATTATTTGAATTTGACAAAGGCCGACTGTTATGCTGTACACTGTATACACTCAACAACCACTTCGTTAATTACAGCTGCTCAAGTCCTCATCTAATCAACCAATCACATGGCAGCAACTTTGTCATGTAGACATGCTCAGTTCAAGCTAAATATCAGGATGAGAAGAAAGATGATTTCAGTAACTTCTAATATGGCATTATTGTTGGTGCCAGCTGGGCTGGTCTTAGTATTTCAGAAACTGCTGATCTACTGGGATTTTCCTGCACAAACATCTCTAGGGTTTACAGAGACTGATCCAAAAGGAAAAAATATTCAGCGAGCAGGAGTTATGTGGGCAAAAATGCCTTGTTGATGCAAAAAGTCAGAGAAGGATGGTCAGAGTGCATTGTGCTGATAGGAAGGCAGCAGCAACTCAAATAACCACTTGTTACAACCAAGGTATGCAGAAGAGCATCTATGAATGCACAACTTATTCAATTTGAAGCAGATTAGCAACAGCAACAGAAGACTACGCCGGGTGCCACTCCTGTCAGCTTAGAACAGGAAACTGAGGCGACCATTCCCACAGGCTAAGTGAAACTGGATGGCAGAAGACTGGAAAACTGCAGTTGGGTCTGATCAGTCATGATCTCTGCTGCAACATCTGGGTGATAGCCGGAAACAACCTGAAAGCATGAAGATTATATCAATGTTTCACACTGGTGGTGGTGCTAGGTGGTGCAGGCTGGTAGTGATGCAGGGCATCTTTTCATGAAACACTTTGGATGCCTTAGCGCCGGCTGAGCAAATGCTACAGCCTACCCAAGTATTGTTGCTGACCAATTCCATTTCTTTATCACCACAATGCTCCCATCTTATGAGGGCTGCTTCCAGCTCGTCACAAAGATCGGATAATCTCACAGTCACCAGATCTCAATCTGAATGCATTGTGGATGTGCAGCTGACTACCTGCAGCAACTTTGTGTTTCTATCGTGTCAATAATGAACAAACTCCCTGAGGAATGTTTTCAGCACCCTGTGGAATCTATGCTACAAAGAATTAAGCCACTTCTGAAGGCAAAGGGAGGTAAACCCCGAGAACTACTTTGTTAAGGTGTACTTAACAAAGTGGCTGAGTGTATAGGCTACTTTGATTGCAACTGGTGGCTTTCTGCAAGGCACCTCATCTAATTTGATCAGTTGAACTGGACATCCTGACCATTTGTGGTGTTGATTCCTTTCTTAGCATTTTCAATACAGCTACCTCCCATGTACTGTATGACTTGTTACATATGTACTAATAGACTGATCAAGTATTTATTTGTATTTTACTAATTAGCAGCCATCTTTGTATGTCTGATGCACCCATATGGGCTATGCTACATGTAACTATGCTTACAGGTGAATGAGATTATTGTGGTTATCAGTGTCCCACCACTCACCGTGGTATCTACTGAGGAATACGCGTAAAATAGTAAGTGGTCCTTGAGTCAGGAGCTACTTTGTTATGTAAGTAATAAATAAATAAATAATTCCCACATTATATACACAAAAAATAACTCAATATTTCAAGGTGCAGTACCAGCAAATTGGCCCGCTGCTTTTTTACATATTTAGAGTTTGTGTTATTACAGTCAAGATATATTTCATTTGTGTGTTTTGCAAAATCGGTGTGCCTCGGCTTATTTAGAGTGCTGCCTCATGTCACTTTCACACATTCCTCATCCTACAGCTTAGATGGTTTAGATTCAATGCATTCAAAATCCAGTACTGATATAATACACTTAGAACACACAGCACAAGCACAGTGCAATTTTTTGTTATCAATTTCCCATGACAGTTTACAATTTAGAGAATTTAGCAGGAGTACATAGTCGTACGCACATCCAGTTTTGCAGAATGCAGCCTATGCACTACGGAGTTCCAGCTTTTAGAAACACAGGTTACAGTGTGTTGCTGGTTTCCACTCTTGACTGTATTAACAAAGAGATCTTTGTTTTCCTCTTTCAGCTATTGTCTACAATTTAATATTCTTGAGTCTCATACATCCCATTTTTGCTGGCACATATTGCAGTGTGTTTTCTTAGTTATTAAGATAGTACAGAAAACATCCGTACTTTATTATAGTGTTGTATGTTGCATTTTTACTGTAAATGTCATTACTTTGTTAAAATAAAAATAACACAATTGGTAAATTGGTAAATTGCTTCCTTCTATTATGTGTCACATAACAATGAATTGTAGAGCTCTGCTTTTGCGATTTGTAAAAAACATTATAAATAATTATTTTTTTCCTTTTTCACATCATTCTCCTCTATCTGCCACAACATGAACTCAGCACATACCAGCCAGTGAGTAGGCCCATTGAGCTTTATTTCGAGTGGCTGTTTAACCAAGGTCCTCAAAGTAAATATGAATACAGTGCATTCTGTCAGGGTCACAGTAAGCTCCCTATTCACACAGCTCCATGTCTACCACAATTTCCTCAACAGCCAATCACCATTGCACTGGAATCCAGGGAAACCATAGCAACCCTGGGGCCTTGGATGTTATTGGCAGGGTCGATAGAATGAAAGAGAAAAGAGGCGGAAGTCAAGTTTAAAGAAGAAAAAAAAAGCCAACTGAATCTATGCAACTGCCAGAACTGTTGCTGAGCTGTGAAGATGTGACAGTGAGTCTGTTGATGAACCTATAAGCTCAAATAGATAGTGTTTCAGTGGCGTTTTGGCTTTGGTGCAGCTCAAAAAGTCTGTACCAACTGAACTTTCTCCAAAATCTCTCTGTTGCTCTCTCTGTCTTGCTCGGACTATCACATTTTGTTTTTCTCAACTCAGTTCATTATGTTTGTTCTGGTGTGAACGTCAGGTGGACAATACTGCCATAGCTTGAAGGATGATGCAATTAAAAACTAAGGAGGGAAAGAAAAAAACACAACTCATTAGGTAAAATAAAATTAATAACCACATTAAAATGAAAAGAAAATGAATGAAAAGAAAGACAAATCTCTGTTAGTATGTGTGTGGGTTTTAAATATGTAAGACAGATTATGTCAAGATAATCATTTTTTAGTGCTTTGACTTGTGTCCCTCTTTTTGCATGAAGGTATGCTGTTAATACTATTTGTCACCTTAAGGAGGAAAAACAGTTTTGTCTCTACCTGACCCGTTGTGCAGGGATACAAACTCTTTGATCTGATGGTTAACATCTTTTCTTTATGGTTAGATTATAGTCACTAAAGACATTTTCATGCATGCACACATTGTGATAACGCAAATTTCTGATTCATGTGGCTTGTACGTTAAACTGTCTTTGACCTAGCAATACTACAGAGTTTTAACTCCATTCCACTTTTCTTTCTTTCTTTTTCTTCAGCAGAGAGAACACATCATAGATGTGAGTAAGGGCCACTGCAGATAGTGTCCCTACTTGAATTTCCCAGCTTTGTCCTGAGTTTATTTGATGCTTCAGATAAAAAAACAACGATTTTGGATTAGGGGTTAGAATGCAGTCTTGGTCTGAAGTTGAATGGTATAAAGTTATTTGATCAGTAAGTCTTAGGACCAGCTAACAAAAGGGATTTAGCTTTGTAGTACCTGAAATCTCAATGTATTGTGAGGGCTCAATTGGAGATGTAATCTCAAATGTAAACATTCTTCTTTTAATTTTACTTAATCCCTGAGTCACTGTGTAACAGCCCAGTTCTTCCTTCGGTGCTACGTAGTCACTGCCAGAGGAAAGTTACGTAAAGCAGTGATTTGAAGCCCTAAAATAGGTAATCATAATATACTGTGTGCCCTAGATAACTGTTTCTAATACTCTCATAAACAAATACACTCACACACATTGTGTGTGGGTCAGTTGGTGGTGAATAAAGAAGATTAGGGGTACACATGTCAGGTAGTTTGCTTTCTATTTTTGATATCAGAAGATCTACTGTATTTGTAGATGTAATTGTTTTGCTTCTTTTTCAGAGAGAGATAGGATCTGTGAACAATACCTGTAATATACACCTTGCTATTTTCTGTGGCAGACATAAAAGTCACAACTTGATTAAATCAGTCAAATGGTGTCCAAACTGTAGCCTCCAAATCTTTACTTATCATATCTACATATCTGTAGATGTAATATAGCCTTTCTACAAATATGATATTTTTTTAGCATTATTGCTTGCTTTAGGATTCCCTGTGAGCATACATTGCTTGTCAGTATATCATGCATGAGTTCCACTTTTACCTTTATAGTCATGAATGAGAGGGATTAAAATAACATGAAGGACTCTGCTATAGAAGACACTTAAAAAACACACACACACACAGGCACTTACGCACAGACTCATACACCCCTCCGAAAAATATAAAGCGTGTCAGATGGACTGACAGAGAATTAAACCTTCAGGAACAACCTCCAGTTGCCATCCCTTATCCTGAGCTGCAGTGGTTCAAAGAGAGCACTGTGGCCTACATTCCAGTGACACTGACTTATACAATACAGTGCAGTTCAGTAGGATGCAAACTGCGTCTCTACTTTGAGGCAATATAATTGTAGTGACACCTTACCTTATGTTTTATTTTTTATTTCCTTTTTGTGGAATCTTATTTAGTATATGTATAGATATCACAAGGGCTTTACATGTTAATGTTCTTCATTGAATCAGACCAACACTGAGTGAATGTCCTTCTCTGATGAAGTCTCAAATCGTTTCTAGTGCATAGGAGAAACCTGGAATAATTTGTTCATAGTGGCTTAGTAAAACTGAGAGCATTATTTCATTATTTCAAAGAAGAAGGCCACTCACCTGGTGTACACAGCATCGTGGAGGAATTAGAAACCATCAAAAACTTAAGTATATGGAATATGATTCACAAATGTAAGGTGAGATGGGGTAAATTAGAAATTTTGTTTCATATGCAAACACATATCAAATTAAGGTAAAATCCAGGAGATCTTGGTGTTCTCAAGAAAATAAATTAATATGTAATAAAAAAAATCCAGATCCACATATCCTTGTGGAAGATTTTCAGATTTTCATTTAGTGGAGGTATGAGGGCTCATCAATAATTTCAACAATTTCTTGGCAGTTGAATCATAAAATATAGTTTACGATTGGCTCTACTTATAGCTAAATGTACCTGCAGTACTTTGCTTACTCATAAAAAGTTGAGAAAATTGCAGCAACAAAAAATACAGTCTAGCAAAACTAAAAAACTGAAAATCAAACTTTTGCACTTGCCTTTTATTTGTCAACTAACTGTAGATTTATGTGGTTATATGTATATAAGCTGCTATGTCTCCTCTTGCATTTACATTTTCTGTTTGATGTATTAACAGTATTAATTTTTCCTTGATCCAACACCAATAGCCAGTGAAACTGCAAAACATTGTACATATTATTTTGACAATGTGATTCAAGGTTATTCATTCTCTTACATTTTTTAATCTTTTGAATTTGTGCACATTCTGCCCTAGTTAAAAAAAAAAAAAACGTTTAAAAAACAAAGACACAGGCCAAAGCTTTGCGGTATGATAAAAGAGTCCAATCAAGCGTTGAGAGAGGGATGAGTCCTGACAATTTCTCACTTCTAAGGGTACCATGGATCATTACAATCCCTCTGTGGGCACAAAAAGGCATCAGTCAACGGAGAGACTGTGGCAACATTTCTGCCACCTGACCAACACTTTTCTTCTGCAAGAGACTTCATCAACAGATATGGATCTATGGGCTCAAGGACGTGTTCCAAACAAACCCTCAACCTCATAGAATGCAAGCCATAGAGCCGTATCCAAGCCTTTTACTTGTTGTTTCTCTGCAGATCCTATCAAGCTGGAATAATATGGTGGCAAGTTACAGATTCTTTTTTACTTACCTCCATATCCTGCAAAGTGTAAAGCAAGAACAAGAGCTAGTGACACGCTGTTTCCTTAAAAAAAGTAATCATATATTTGACGTTTTATCGTTAACCCTTTAGTAAATAAAAAAGAAGAAGGGAAAAAGCAAGTGGGTTCAAAGGACGTATGCAAATCTGTGTACCAAACAGATGAGCCTACAAACCTTCAAACATGATCTATTTCATACTGAATCATTAATTGAAAAACAGTTAGAGATGGCAGCAGTTATGGCAGGCCATCTTCCTATCTTATTTACAACAAGGCGACATACAGAAAAAAAAAAGTTTTTTTTAAATCCCTCGATCCCTGTTTTAACACACTGGCCATTCCACTCCACCCTAAGCCCCTCACACTCAACAGGGAAGCAAACTTAAACTGACTGAATAGTTGATAGTACTAAGTTAATTTCTGACTTTTCTCTGCTTTTGCTCTTAACACTGAAGAGACGGAGGAGGAAGAAAAGAAGAAGAAAGGAAGTTGTTGTCAATGTTTATATGTGCCTTGTTATCAGGCACATTAAAGGCGTTGCAAACAGCCAGTAGCCTCTTATGAAGATGCTAGCACGGCCAAAGAACCATGCTGTGCTGGGGGAAATAATAAGAGTCTGCTCTTTTTCAACCCACACATACTCTAACAACCAAGAACACTCTGTTTTGCCAGCGCAAAAAAACAGCCACCACATTCTGTTTGGCAACTGAATATTCAGTAGTCGATCATCCTTGCATTTTCTTGAGGAAAGTGAAGAAACAGTTGAGTTGCATCTGCTTATTGAGGCCCTTCCTTACTTGCACACTGTCAGGTGTGCTGCCAGAAAACAAAAACACCTCGCTGTTCATTGAGAATTTAGAAAACCTTCAAAAATTTGTAGGTATTTAAACAACACCTGCAACATATTGTACAGCGTTATTTATATCCATCCATTTTCTTAACCGCTTATCCAGTTCAGGGTCACAGGGGGCTAAAGGCTCGACTTTGGATGAGAGGCAACAACATGTATAATTAAAAAATTTTCCCTTTACAAGAGTTTATCCTTAGAAAACTCATTCTCAATCAACCTATATTTCAAACCATGCATAGCTGTTGTTCCTGTTTTCTTTTACTGCACCAGAAATAAACTGTAATGCAGTCACGTTAGTGTAAATGTCATAGTAAATTAAGTATCTATATATTACATCACCCAGTACCTTTAAAACCAATTATTAAGTGTCTTGGATGGCTGGCCTGGAGCTTTAAAATGAAGCATTGGTGTTCCTGTCAACTCAACATGCACCATAATTATCAGAAGGGTCATACTTTAATTTCCTCTTCATCCCTAAATAGTCTCAGCAGGAGTACTTTTTCACTGCAACATAAAACTCTGAAATGACCAGAAATGTGGAGGGTTGAACAGCATCTGTCAAAATCAGTATGAAATAAGGAGGACTGATGAGTGTTTGTATGAAGAGCAACAGTATAACATCATGGGTAAGCCGTTTCAGTCACCACAGACTGCCCACGCTTATTTATGGTAGCTGGCCTTTTAGCTGCGTGATGTCAAGACCAGATTGCTCAGAAATGCACTGACACATACAGCATCTGCAAAAAGAAAAAAAAAACTAAAAATATGCCTGCTTTCTCATTTTTAAGTGATATATTGAGACTGCATTTGGAATGCAATACTTGTTTTGCTGAGGAAAAATAATGTTGGACTCATATCATTAAAACCCCCCAATATTTTTTCTCTTTGTTCCATAAATGACACATTCAGGTAAGAAGTATGACCTGCAGATGAATGCGTAAGGAAAAGAAACCCACGAACCGTAGAACTGTGGGATACATGTATTTTTCCCCTTCACAGTCACTGAGAAATCAATGTTAAGAACTAAGCTGAGGCATCAAAGACCAACAGCCTATCTGACCTGCATAGAGCCCCACTGTGGGGTATAATGCAGCATTGTACACCAGTTACTTAAAGACCCATTCATGCAGACACTAAGTAAATGCATAGGACCGTAAGATGGGGGTGTTGGCTAAGATACGATTTACAATACTACCTCCAGCCTTTACGATTAAACAACTTACACACAAATGGAAATATTTTCAGAGAGAAGAAAAGAAAAACATTAGATGAAAGTGTTTCTGATTAGAGAAATACAAACCAAAGATTTTATTTTTCATAGCCTCCTTTGCCTCTCCATAAAAATAGTGTTGCTAAAAATAAAACATTAAAGAAAAAGAAACACAAAGTAATGTTTCGATGTAGTCCATGGAAAAGTCCCGGTATCATCAGACATTCATTTTGTTTTACCTCAACCCTCTTTGTTTTTCTCCAAAAGCAGAATGGTCAGCAAAGCCCTGTATCACTGCACCACATGTCTGTTCCTTTGAAAAATTAGCATCGGAATGAGCCCTTGCGGAGACAAGTCAGGCAACTGCTGTAATGCATTACTAAATTAGCCCTAAACACTACACAAGCCAATAAGAAGCATGTCAAAACCTAAGGGAAAAAATAATACAAAATGCAAACAATAACAGATCAACATATTTGCAACAACTGTTATTAGCCTGCATTCCACGTTTGCCAGTTAAACCAGTGGGGAATCATGTGCACACTAAATAAACATGTTTAGATACGCTACAACTAAGAAGCACTGGCACTGTCAAATAAACGCAGCTGAACTCCAGCGAACAGAGGGTTAAACCTTAGCTGCAGAAATTCACTGCAGTCCAAAAGCATTTGGCTGATAGCTACTGAACAGCACAATCTATCTGTGCCATTATGCTGCTATTGGACAAATGTTTGTATCTATCTAGAATTTGCTTTGTGTGTTTTTAAACTCCTTAGTTTGGAAATACCATTTTATTGCATATAATATTTGGCACAGTTAAAACTGGAGCTTCCATTTGGGGCTGGATTTAGAAACTGGTGCCTTTGCAAAGAGCTTCTTACTGCCTCCTAAATATGGTCTAAAACAAACTAAATGCCTCTTTTCCTATGCTAGACATCACAACTTTCCTTTTTTCAGTCAAAAAAAAGCAATTAATTATCCATTTTTTAAATAGAAGTCACCAGTTATTAGAAAATAGTTTCAAATTACTTTCTTTTCTAATATAATTTGCATGTCTCACCACTGCCTGACGGTAGTTTTATTTATATATATTTATTTATTTATTTATTTTTTCATATTTATATACTTATGTATAGGCATGTACAAGAAACAAAAAATGTCTCTGTTTTGCACTTCTGTACAAAAGAAAGTTACCGTTCTGTTCTTTGTGCATTCTATTGCATGGACTGGTGAGCAGAGATGAGGGGAGAGGTTCGGGCAGAGTCAGACATAAATCCATAGGGAGCGTTACTCAGATTTGGGTCTCTTGAACCTTGTCCTTGCCATGAGTAGTCTTAATGACGTAGGGATCAGCAATGGTGCTGATGTGGCTGTGATGCTGTCTAACAGAGCGGTGAAGAGAGTTGTTCTGAGTCCAATGGGCACCGTAACCGCCCTGGCGGGATGAGGAGGACACATACCCAGGCTTAAAGGTGTTGCTGTTGTGTTCCACCAGTGTAGGCAGTACTAAACCTGTGTCATCAGAGCCACTAGATCCAGATGTGGGCGGTGGAACAGGAGGAACTTCTTCCTCCATCTGTATGATTTCTATGGTCCTGGCTGCTGCCACGGTGCTTCTCTGTTGATGCCTCTTGCGCAACTTATAGAACGCTATTAACATGGCAGCTGCCAGCAAGGTAACAGCAACAAAACACCCAATAATGATTTTGGTGGTTTTCATCACCTCATCCAGGCTGGCAGCTGGCTCACGAGGGACTCTGGCAGTGGGAATTGATACCTGCCTTGGAGTCTGAGTGTTTTGAAATAGCACAGTAGGTGTGGAGATAAAGACAGGTTGAAATACAGAGGGTGATGCAGGGACAGTGGGCTTGGGTTTAGGGGTCTCCTCCACTGTGGGCGCCAAAACTTCCACCGTTACAGTGGTAAAGTAGGACAGATTAGATGTATTGAGTTCAGCATTGCTGACGTTTAGGTAGGCCGAGGCGTTGGAATTTCCTGCCATGTTGCTCACCATGCAAGTGTAAACACCTGTATCTGATGGGAGAACATTGGAGAAATTAAGTGTTCCATCATTAAGGACAGATATTCTTGGATGAGCCGAGCCATGGGTCAATACAGTTCCATTAGGGAGAAGCCATCGTACTGAGCTCATGGCAGCTGTGCGACACTTAAGCTCTGCCACCCTTGCTGCTGAAATGTTAAGATCTCTTGGAGCATCAAGTATGAATGGTGCTGAACACTGAAAGGTTGTTTGATCAACTTCCACCAGGTAGCGTCCTCTCATGTGGACTGGAGTGTGGCAGCGTCCACAGCAGGTGGAATTTGTGGGAATGTATTCTCTGAGCCACCAAGAGAGCCACACTACATCACAGTCACATCGCCATGGGTTGTGATGAAGATGTAGCTCCACCAGATACTGCAGGGGGGTGAAGAGGTTATGGGGGAGAGACGACAGGTTATTGTGGGCTAAATTAAGCTCCACCAAGGCTGTGATGTCATCAAATGCATTCCTTTCAATCATAGTAATGGCAGAGTTCATAATCCATAGTTTACGTAAATTCTTGAGGCCACGGAATGCTCCAGGCTTCAGTTCAGGGAAAACATTCTCTGATATCTCCAACTCCTCCAATCCCACCAGTGGTGAAAGATTGGGAAATTCCCTCAGATTGCACATCCCCAGGTTCAGGTACTTCAGGTTGTGAAGGCCCTCGAAAGCGCCATCTGAGATGTACTCCAACTTCCTCAGCTCTCCCAGGTCCAGTCTCATGAGTGAGGGGACACGATTAAAGGCATAAGAGGGGATGCTCTCAATGGGATTGTTTCTAAGCCACAATTCTCTAAGCTTTGACAGATATTCAAAAGCTCCACTAGGTATGACTGTCAGTCTGTTGTCAAACAGCTCCAGGGTGTTGAGACTGGTCAGGCCATTGAAGGCCCCCACTTCAATCTGCCTGATAGCATTCCTGCCCAACTGTAGTACCTCCAAGTGATGCAGGTGTCTAAATGTATCTGCCTGTATGGTTTCTATGCTGTTTTCCATCAGGTTCAGGTACCTGGTGTTGGCTGGGATGTTAGGAGGAACCCTAATCAGCCCTCTGCGGGTACACACCACCTTGCTGAGCTGGTTAGTGCAGGAGCACACACCTGGACAGTTCTGTGGCTTAGCTGAGCCGAACTCAGGGCCTGTGGACTGGCACATAGTGAAGGCAGGCACCATGAGGGAAAGCACGGCGAGCAGGGCTGCATTCCAGGTAGGCTGCACACTAACCTGGCCCAGAGGACTCATGGTGTGGAGGGCTCATTATTCTGCATGGTGGGGGGATATGGCACACACCAAACGACAGACCACCCTAGCCTGGCTGGAGCAACTCAAGGCTCCAAAGTTCCATCGACAGTGCAGGGAGATGCTGCATCAAAATTGTTGTGTGAGGGAATGAAGGGGAAAAAAAGGAGGACAGATAAGGAGAGAGAGTGAGAGAGATTAATACAAGAGAAGAAACAGAAGAAAAGCAATGCAGCAATGTAAGAAATAGGTTGAGTAACAGTCTCAGTGACGTACCTCATTAGTTTGAAAGTCCTCCTTTTTGCCTCTTTCCAAATGTTAAGCACAACAGTCACATACAGCATTCATGTGTAATTCCTCTCCACAGAATGGCATGAGATAGATGGTTTCTTCTTTTTCCTTTTTTAAGAAAGTAGTGTGGCCCTCTATTAGCCAAGGGTACAAAATGGCTCCTGATATTAAAGACTGAGAGCAGCATGGAAAACACTCACAGACAGCAGTAAGGCCATGAAGGCTTAGCAGGTGCCCAGATTCCTTCTGCCCCCACCAACTGTCCCCCTGTCAGGCAGCAGACTCCAAAATGCAGCTGCACTGTAGATAAATCACAACGATCCATAACGCAGTTAAACACGACAGAAGAGGAGAGAAGAAGTGACCAAGTGAAATGAATAAAAATCCCCAGTTCTGTCAGGTCCTGATACATGTGTTGGCTCGTCCGGCTGGTCGCCTGTTTGGGTGAGAGACCTCCCTCACTGTGACTTTGCCAAGGGCTTGTCGGTCGCTGATTAGCCCTGTTGTGACAGAGACTGAGAGACAGAAAAAGGCTAAAGAACTCCCGGCACAGTCATCCCCCTCTCCTCTCCTCTCCTCCTCTGTGTTCCTCTTGCTTCCTCCCAATGTTGGGCTGGCCCTGGTCAGAGCAGCTGCAGGCTGCTGTGTGCACAGCTAGCAGTAATCCGTCTATTCCTCCTGGGGGGAGGGGGGCTGGGGGTGGTGGGAGAGATGGTGGCGCTGTGTAGGGGGTGTAGAAGAGGATACGCTGCGCTGTTGGAGCTTCGCAAAAGGCTGTTGGAAGAGAGAGAGAGCACTCTTGTCCTCTTCTGCAATGAGAGAATGCAGAGAGGATTACGCTTGAAGGATGTGTGTGGAAGTGGGCTCCGTATCTGTATCCATAAGCAGAGAATGGTGTTGAGGATCCTTCTCTCCGCTTGCTCTTTGTCCCCCAGGCTGCGTCCTGCAGTGGTCTTCTGCTTGCTTTTTTGTTAGTTTTTTCTCCAGGACTGAGGTAGTAAGTTGTGGCAGTTAGCCATGTGTGTGGCTGTCAGACTTGCGGCTGGCTGGTGGACTACTGCAGTAGCCAGAGTAGAAGAGAGAGAGAGAGAAAGAGGGGGGAAAGAGAGACCGAAAGAGAATGAATGAGAGAACCACTGACAGATCAAGAGCAAGAAAAAGATAGAGTGTGCGAAGGAGAGTGTGTGTGTGAGAGAGAGAGATGGAGAGGCACGCGAGCGCTCTAACAGGCAGCCCACCGTCAGAGAAACAGCAGGAGCAGCATTCTAATCCACATCTCCTCTTCTTGTTTATTCTCCAATCTCTCTTTTTTCTCTATTCCCCCCCTTCGATGTGTGTCGGTGTTGCAGGCAGCTAAGATGCTCGCTCTGCCCCCTCCCTTTGTCCTTCAGTGGGAACGTGAATGTACTGCTGACGCACTCCTCATAGCTGCTCAGCCAGCCTCAGAGCAGTGCATTGGTTTGATGCAGTGTTCCTGTGTATTAACACATACAACCTCCCCTCCTCCCCCATCTCCCCCCCTTCACAATAACCATTTTCTCCTCTCTTTCTTTCTCTCTTTCTGTGTCAGAGTTTCTCACGTGCTCTGTCCCTCGCATTCTTTCTTCCCTCTCTGGATCACTTTACCTGTGCCAATCGTCCCTTCTCCTGCCATCTGTCTAGACACAGCTCTTCACAGCCAGTTGTTAAAAATTAAAAATCCTGCATTCCGATCTATGATTTAGAGACAAATGGTCAGACTTTCTACGTTAACTTTAGAGTTTCTTTAGTTCTCTCTCTCTCTCTCTGTCTCATCAGCGAAACAGTGCACCAGAGTTTTCCAGTGGAGATCCAGCTGTCCATCTTGTAAGGCACAGTTTTAGGAGCGTTTTCCTCACTTGTTATTAATGCCATAAGGGGGAAATAAACAGAGTTGTTTTCTTATGATGGGTTTGACTTTCTTATTGTGTCACTTGTGTGGACGTATTATGTGTGTGGGTGTTTTGGAAGTGAGGGTATTGGATCAGGGGGGTTGTGACATCATAAAGGACTGAAACGCTGACTATGCTTCTCTGGGCAGTCTTCTCTTCAGGGAGGAGAAAGATGAAAGCGCTTGCACGCAGTTATCTCTGGGAATGATGAGAGAAAGACAGAGAGATAGAAGGAAAAGAGACTTACCGGGAGAGTGGGGGGGAGATGGGGCTGGGTAGGAGGAGATATATTCATGTCCTTGGTGAAATAGGGGAAAGGAGCCTATAGAAAGAGGAGAGAAATGAGATAAATAGGGATAGAGAGGAAGAATGAGGGAGACAGATGAGGGAAAGTACTGCACTGTAGTCTCCTAAGAAAAATGGCACAAGAGCAGGAGCAAAAGAAAGATGAGGATTATGAGTGAGGAGTAGGAGGTACGAGAGGCGTGTTGATAGTGTTGGATTAAGCATCATTTGAATGCAGGAGAAGGAGTCTCCCTCACTGCCTTTGGTTAATGACCACATCCTCTCTCTTCCTCCCCATCCTTACACATGCACATTGCTGTTGGGCACCATACCTGCAAAAAGGTACAGTCAATTCCAATTTATGAAAATAAACGTAACATTTTATCGTGTTAAGACGCTGTTGACAAACTTGCGCATGTATTAAAACATAATGAGGAAAAAAATCATAAATAAATTAAATGGATGCAAGCTGTAATTTACATAAATATACTAAAGGTTTAATGTTTGTGTTTATATGTGGTCCCCTGTTTAACATATGTAAACATAAATAAAATATCACAGTAAATAAATGATCATGCTCAGCTTTATCTTCTGGATAGTTATTAATAAAATAGTAAAGAGTGGATCCATTTCAATTTCAGCTGTTTTATTCTAATTCTTCATGTCATAAGATAAAAACAATTATCTGCTCCATTTCAGAAAACTGAAAGCACATGGATACAATATGCATGGGTATGGGTAAGACCCAATTCATGTTTACACTGTTAAGCAAATCACTGCTGTGTATATGTCAGTAACAAAATGTATGCACATTGTATGTCATTTCTTATTTTGTTATATATATATATATATATATATATATATATATATATATATATATATATATATATATATATTCATATTTTTATCATCACAAAATTGTAAGGAGTGAGGCCAATGCTATCAACTTAACCATCATGTCTGTCCTTCATCGCCCTACAATATTTAGGAGTAAAACCACTGTATGAGCAACAAAGGGAATAAATGAAACTTATATCTCACTTTGTTTTATGCATCAAAGAATGACTTTGAGAGGACTGGAATAACAGATAAAAAACAAAGGCTGAAAAAAAACCTCACTCGCATCTGTGTTTCTGGAGGTAACAAGCCAGGTAGCTTGGAAGAGAATTTCAACAATGTGCCAAATGCAGCTCATGCGCCTGTTCTATTCCCATTAGATGTTGTGATTTAAAGCGAACTTTGGAGGTGAAAAAGAAATAGTGAGAGAGGAAGAGTATGTTGAGTGGCATGCGGAAATTATAAACTATTAGTTAAGGATGGTGCAAACAAGGATGGTCAGATAATTGATGGCCATGGTTTTAACTGCTGTGTTAATGCTATTACAAAGGCCAGAGAAAGGTCAGTTAGGACACTGAATATATGATGTTGTGTCCTGATGTCATTATGGTTCTCTTATCATCTGTTTTTTTTTCTTTTCTTTTTTTTATCTGTTTATATTGTTTCATATTTTTAGGCTAATGTCATTCACAGTTGCTGAATACATTGCTTCCTATGAATATGTGAAATTGGATCCAGAATTAACTGCCATCTGCAAATAAAAATACAGAGTGCAGTACATCATAAGCAGTCTGATGAAACTGTAGTTAGATATAACTTGCTCTGTTAGAACATAATTATATTTTAACCCTAACCCCTTTAAAAATTGGTTATCTATTTAATTATTATCCTTCAAATAAGAGATTGTGAATATTTTTACAGACATTTTAGACCCTAAAATAAATGATAGGGTCTGTTATACAGGAATGAATTAAGTAAAGAGTCTGTGTTTTGTTTTTGACAATGTGCACACCAGAAATACCACAACTGCCCACACCTAATATACATCTGCAGGAGCTCTGTAGTATCTGGCACCACTGGATAAGCAGCAGAGCCTTTATAACCTGGAAGTTGGGAGTTTGAGACACAGCAATTTGTGAAAAGCCCAGCACATTTTCCAACACATTGTCATTGGTTCAGGGCTGAGCTCCTTTTAGATCTCTGTTGGTGTAAACAGTTCTCGCCACTGCTGACTGGGAGCTCCCTGCAAAAGTTGCTGTCACTGAGGTGCTCCCACCCATTCCTTAATAATTTAGCTCTTGTCAAAGTTTTTCAGGTCTTTGCACTGCACATTTATATTATGTCCAACACACATATAATAAGTGACTGGTCAATAACTGTCAAAATTATATCGGGTTTGGACATGCACCATTTTTCCAAGATTATTTGCTTCAGCTATGAGTTGTTAAGCTGTTTTTGGCTCGTAGTTATTAATGACATGGCTAATGAGGCAAATATGTGTGTAAATCAGATACTATTTCCCCACTGATCACAGATGCATTGATCTCTTTTGTCATGCACTGTCATTATTGCCTTCATTATTCTGTTATTTTGTAGGCTCTTTTTCTTAATGGAGGCCAGTCAGTAGCCTTATATTTTAAACATACTACTAACATATACTGTTAGACATTTTATTTTGCATATCTGCTTAAGGATATATCTTCTTAAGCATTAGAACCATGCTGTTTTTTTCTGTTTTTGTTCTGTTTATCCTTTATTTATCCAATTAAAAGTCTCAATGAGATTAAAATCTCTTTTTCAAAAGAGATCTTCAAAGAATTAAAAATAAGGAATCTTGAGAAGAGAGCTAAACAACTATGAGCATAACCATAACAAACCATCCCCTTATGGTAATATCAGTACTACATGGAAAAACTGTGATTAAGAAATATGCTTTTGCTTACTGAAGCAAACATAGAAACATGCAGGAAACATTACTAGAATGTTCATACAGTAATCAGAAACACAAAGCTATCCTCTGATGTGTTCAGTCACAGCTGGGCATACATGTATGGTTTCTAAAGCTGTGTCAGAGATCTTTCTTAAATATTTGCTGAGGCAGTCCCTGAATTACAAAAAATACACAGGGCTAATCCCTCTTCTCATGCAAGATCTGTCAAACTTTAAACTCCACCCAGTTACGATCAGTCATTGCATGGAAAAGGGAAGCAATCTTCTGGCCCGTATTACCCCAAAGAGAAAAAAGCTATTTACGAGGTTTAAAGACAGACAAGACTCAGTACTGCAGAAAGTCTCAGAACAAGGATACAGTCCATGAAATGTCTTGGGGAGTGCAACACACAGATAAGAGGAATGTGCAAATATAACAGAATGACAACAATGTGTCAGGTCAGTACTGAACAAGCAACTATCATCCTAGTGGAGAAACTGGTTGTTGCATAACGTTAATTATTGATGCAGAAGTGTTTGTGACTTAGTGTAAATGTAGTGCCCAATCAGTCTATGAGGGTTCTCCGAACATCACCAAAGGTTCAAGTTATGACACTAGGTGGCTCTGAGTGTGCTACAAATCATCTGTAGCAATGCTGTCATTTCATTAACTCTGCTGCTCTTACCAGACTATAAAGGGCCCTTAACTTAATGTGGACTGAAAGATGATGACTGGTAACAGTTGCTCCTTTTGCAGGGGTTAAAAGATGGAGACAGTCCCTGCGAGCTGAACCCTTGGTCAAGCACCAAACAGATATGCTGTAGCTGAAAACTCTGCCAGGCTGATGCAAATTGTGCTACTGCAAGTCGCTAACGCTAACACTACCTCAGTCACCACCAGTCAACTAAGGCTTCAGACACTAACACAGACATTTGCAGACACAGTATGTTATATAGTTACTTTGATTATTGTTCATATGGACAGCATATTCCATATTTTGACCTAGCATAGTCACACAGTCAAAGCAAACTGATAACAAATTAGAGAGTTCCTAGGTGTCTGCGCAAAGGTTTGCATGCTTCTCATTATTTGAAACCTGGCATACCCATGCATATTCAAATATGCAGAAACTATAATACATGCATAATGCTCTTGTTAAAATTCTTTGCTTAAACTTTTTATGTAACTTTTTGAACCACACAGCTTTACCTCATTTAGTAATTACAGCTACCAAATGAGCTAAAACTTGTAATTAGCTGCTAGCATTAACCATTACCGTTGCATTTCACTAGTGCTCAATGTTTCCTACCTCTGTGTATTTCTCACAACTCAGCCCGTGCTTAGTGTGGCAGGTCAGAAAAGTGCTGGAGCAGCATTTGGCCTGAGAGTAGAGGAGTGGATGGTGTGAGAAAGAAGGCCGGTGGAAGCAGATCGATGTGGCCTGTATTCATTAACCCTTGCTCACGGCTCCCTTCCCCTTCCCAATCACAACCCCGCCATTTTAGGACAGCAGGAGGTGATTTATTAGCTGTCCTGGCTCAGTCAGCACCATCGACCCACAGTCTGAGGAGAGTTGACTCACACCAGGATATACCGATTCCCACACTGTGGGCTGAATTCACTCAGTGATTCGACACCACGGAAAGAGGAACAAGGCTGGAGGAATGCAAGATGATCAACATATATTTATGTCTATTTGTGAACTCTCTTAAAAGGCAAATGAACAGTCTTATGGCTAAATATGAGTTATATTTATTCTTGACTATATTATCTGAAGGACAGTTTATTTCAAACATTAAGTGGAAACATACGTTTTGTTTTTTTTTCATTTACTGAGATTGAAGATTGGTGGAAGACCTTACTAGATAGACAATAAGTTACATGCTACGGAGCTGAGGAGGCCAGGAGTCCCGCAGGCAGGACAACTTGCACCTACTGCTGTTCAAATATTGATATGAATCTTTAACAAATGTATCTGGTCCCTTTTCATTCACTAAGGGTTGTGAAAGGGAAATCTACAAACAGAGATACAATTAAATAAAATATACAGTGTGTTTCTTTCAAAACATTGAATCCTAAATACAAGTCATGTTTTTCTAATGCTGTTGCTGCCTGTGTGTATGATTATGTGTAAGTTAGTTTTAAAAAACACTATTAAAAAATAACATTTAAGCCAATTTTATAAAACAACGTTTACAATATGGTTTAGTGGTTTTGTGGCACTCTATAAATTTATGAATTTCTTTGCCTTCTTCCAATAGATGGTACTGGTAATTTGTTTGCAATGGGTTCTACAACAGGCATATGTTGTTAAGTCAGCAGTACTATTGGAAAAATGCAACAAAATGTAAAAGAAAAAAAAAATCTTTTAATTATTTTGGTGAACAATTTAGCCAACTGGCTGTTGTGCCTGATGAAAGATAAAAATAAAACATCTGCACTCAAACTCTTAATGACTTATAAACAGGGTAAACATATCTCTTCCCTTGTTTATTTATGCTTCACATTTAACAACACTAAATTGTAGTTTAAATTAATATTTTTGTTGTTGTTTGTTTTATTTTTTATTTTTACCCTTTTTTTGCACTAAATGTTTTCTCTGGTTGACAGATCTGCATCACAGGCTGCATCACAATTTGCTCAACCCTTTCCTGTTGTTCCAACTTTTTTAATCACAATTGCACAAAAATGAGAAGCGTACTCATAAACAAAAATGTCACTTAAAATTTACAATTATTTCTAAATGGATTTCATTATAACTTGCTTTAATCATATTTTACACTGGGGAAATATTTTTGGAAACGGGGAGTTACAAATCAGACATAACAAAATTTTGACAATGAAAATTAGGTGCATCAGAGATTTAAACTCCTTACTGCATTTTCATATTGTTTCATACTGAATTAGAAAGCAGAATGGTGACTCATTTACTCATACTGATATATCCAGTCTGAGGCTGATGATATTAACAGAACTGCAGCTCAATAAATCATATTGATTTTAGAGTTTTTATGTTTGCATTTTCATTATATTTTAGTGTCTAATTAATGCAGCAATTGATGTAGTAAGGTTTGAATCACAGTACCAATTCTCAGGGGCAAAATAGGCTGAAATGATCAGGACCAGTATTTTGACCTCTTCCACTAATGAGTGTTTTAAATCTGGCCAACTGTTTAATACAATACAGTGTCAAGTGAGATTATTTTTATGGGTTGTAGTCTAATAGTCCTTAAAGTTAAATCAGTACATGTCCCTGGTTGTATACATTCTTTAATTCTTGCTTTCTTAATACAAATATCAGTAAAGTTCTATCCATGGTACTTCAGCATTTAACTAGCACTGCAGGATGAGGAAGCCTAAATTGAGTAATTTTAACTTATTTTCTTTTCTTCTTTTTTTAGGTTTAGGTAATTTTAAATGTAACACTTCAAAAAGATGAACAAACAAAAAATTGCTTCTGTGCAATTTAAAACAGTTTGTCTGCTGGCTGAAGACTTTACTTTCCAAGAAGAAAAGATGTTAACGTAGTGGCTTCATTAACAGAGATGGAGAAATATGTAAGGAAAAAAGAACAGGAGACAAAAACTATGTTATTTATTTAATGTAGGAAATGCTCAGCAAGAGACTTTTCACTGGAAATATAATACATATAATGTCCTAATTCATGCTTTAATCGCACAGTGGCTTTATAAATGATGAGTTCATCCATCCATCCATTCGCTTCCGCTTATCCTTTTCAGGGTCGCGGGGGGCGCTGGAGCCTATCCCAGCTGTCATAGGGCGAGAGGCGGGGTACACCCTGGACAGGTCGTCAGTCTGTCGCAGGGCCAACACACAGGGACAGACAACCATTCACACTCACATTCACTTGCACATTCACACCTAGTGACAATTTCGATTATCCAATTAACCTATCCCCACAAGCTGCATGTCTTTGGACGGTGGGAGGAAGCCGGAGTACCCGGAGAGAACCCACGCAAACACGGGGAGAACATGCAAACTCCACACAGAAAGACCCCGGCCAAAGTTATTTGGTTACTTCATACAGACATGGTATGATATCATATAAAAGTTAAACAGGACATTAAACACAAGCCAAACAGTGTATTTTGCAGTACATTTTACAGTGATTGTGTTGCACTGGGGTATGGTAGTGTATCAATGGTCACTGAAAGGCTCTTTGTAGGAGGCAATATAGGAGACTTGACACTAAATTAATTCAGAATTCAAATATAATTTAGCATAATTTTGTTGCAATAATTTTGCAAAAATAAGCATAGTGTTGTGAGTATAAGTACCAGGGGGAAAATCATTTAAAATCTTGGTTGTGGGCAAACTTTTAAGCTTTATGAGTCAGTTACACTCATTCAGTTCACTTGCCAAATTCCACTTCTATACTTTATAAAGGTGATTCTGGTTAGGGTTTATAAAACAAC
The DNA here is from genome assembly GCF_013358895.1 of Oreochromis aureus. NCBI lineage: Eukaryota > Metazoa > Chordata > Actinopteri > Cichliformes > Cichlidae > Oreochromis > Oreochromis aureus. The sequence goes on along the minus strand of NC_052948.1, from coordinate 9,908,111 downwards.
CATGACAGCTCGTGTAAGTCCACAAAAAGTAGTAAACTCAGACCCATCAGAGGTCAGCTGACCATAGTCTGTCCACAAAACAAAAAAAAAAGAAAAAAAGAAAAAGAAAATCAAGTCAACTGGAACAGAGATCATAACAGTACTCATTTCAAACAAAGTCATTTTTTCATGCTGCATTGCTGCACCAGAACACAGCGTTCTCCCCACCTGCCAAATCCAACTATAAACCCTAGCCATTTTTATTCCAATGAGCAAAGAGTGCATTTCTGGACAAAGCTCTCATTGTCTGCAGACTGATGGCTTTCATTCATAAATATTCATTTGGTATGTTTCTGTAATCGGGTGGGTGAGAGTTTAAAATGCTACTTAGTTAGAGCTATCGCAGATGATCTTGGTCATTAACTGCACTGCTGTGTATTGCACAAAACCCACAGAAGTGTTACTCATTCAGATTTAAAAGACTGGTGAGCCACACTGGTTGAAAGGCTCAAATACTCTGAAGTAAAGCCCTGCACACTGGGCCACAACCTTAAAGCCAGAGCTGTTATTCATCATGCAGGACTAGGGAATTAAATTTATTTGCCATGAAAGATTCAACAGCACTGTGTACTGAAACTATTAGTACTTATTTGATGAAAGTGACACTAGACCTCAAGGGCGTAGATTTGGCATGGACGGAAGGGACATGTCCCCACCAATATCCAGTGATTATTGAATCGCTGGATATTGAATTGTAATTTTAAATGGTTTAAAAGCATGTAGAATAGCATATGTAGGCAAGTATATTTGTCCCCTTTTATCAAGAAGCAAAGACAAAAAGGAAAAAGAAAAGAAACAGGGCAGTGTTCGGTGGTTGAATCATCCGTCCCCACCAATGCCAAAACCAAATCTACACCCTTGCTAGACCTTTCCTTTAGTATTTCAATAGCCAAAACAAGCAGAAAGACCATTTTTATAAAGAAGTCACATACCAATTTTTTACCAGTCCCTTTTCGTGGCAAATGTACACTGAAGTATGCACACAAAAACACATCCCAGTATGCTGGAGATGTATGAAGGCAGTGTTTTGGATCGACTCCCGCACCTCTCATATGCAAATAACTTTGCCTCATGCAGCTCGGTGATTGGCTTGCTGTTATTAATATTCTGCCAGCGTGTGACTTCGTTAGCCTGGAGTTACTGTGCCAACGGGCAGCACTAAAAAGGGACTTTGTCAATGTTTGATGTCTCGTGAAGTGATGCAGTGTATGTGTGTGTGCGTGAGTGTGACGGTGTGTATGTGTGTGTTATATCTAAGCAGATTGAAATTTGGGCAGTGGGAGACTCTTTTCCCCACTGACATCAGATTGAAGAGGAAGTGTCTATCTTCTTGTGAATATAATTGCAATAAAATTCTCTCTCTGAACACCCATTTTGTGTTCTCTGTGGAGAAGCCAGCCACATGGTAGGCGCCGTCTGGGCTCTCCAATCACAAGGTCTATGTGGTTTGGCTTGTGGCCACTGTCAAGTCCAGCATCAACCTATATCTTTTCATCCATTTAAAGACTTGGCCACTGCCACATATGCATCTTCAGTTGAATCATGCAAGCCAAACTAAACCTTGTACTGGGTTGTGATGTGAAGCCTAAACTGGCTGTGACATATTTGCCTGTGGCCAGCCTTCAGTCACCCGTTGTCACACTAAGTCACTCTGTCACTGCCGTATTTCAACAATGACAGCATGAGCAGTGTGTTCTCAACACAGATCATAGGGTTTGTCATGACAAGGGTCTCTGTGCTATGTGTATATGTAGGTGTGTTGTGTGTGCTTGTGTGTTTGAGAGTACAGTAAATCCCCTAAACTGGAGCTAGTGACCCTCTGTAATGCATTTCCTTTGGCAGATCACTTCTGGATTTCCCCCCGGGTGCCCCTGGGTTTCACAGAGTGGAAAGTGTAAGGCAGCATTTTCTAAATTGAAGTCAATACCAAATGGCCATTTATCTACAAGCACCCCGATGGGCGTCTAAAGGCACATGTGTGTACAAACAAACACACTCGCATACAGACACGTTGAGCTGATCTGGTATTCCAAAGGCAGCAGGATTTTCTTAATCCTAACTCATTCAGATATTGCATGACTGTATTGAGTGTGGGTTTGCAAGTATCAAGTTGCCAGGACCAAGTTTCTCAGGGATGGGGTTGTTTCTTAGGAAACAATAGGATTTGCCAATAAACAAGCTAATTTGTCTTCTTCACCCTTGAATTGAAGAGACTATTGGAAGTACAGCAATTACAGGGCACATTATGCATACAACATCAGTTGGCTTTCATACATCTTTGTACTCCTCATATCCTGAAGATGGTGAGTCATTTTCTCTTTCTCCCCCTTTCTTCTCTTTTTAGTTTATGTTGCAAGTGCCAATTACTCATTCCATTTTTCTTAATTTGACTTAGTGGAGAAGACAACTAATACCCTTCTACTGAAACAGGGTATTAGGCAAAAATAGACATATATATAAATCTTCACATTTCTGTCTTCTTTAAGTCGCCTTTAGCTAAATCCCTTTACGATTACATTTTGTCTCATAGGATTACAGGTCACAAAAGGTTTGCAGTTAATTCGGTGTCAAAGTTCAGTGACCCACATTGTAGCCATATATGCCAAGAAGAGAATGAATATTCCAAGAAGTGCATGACTAGAAGATGTGATTTGTTTTAAATTGGAACAAAAACTAAACTGAAAAATGAGGCTTTTCTGTTTCATAGATTTCATATAATATGGGTCTGAAAAGTAAACACAACATGGACGTGCCTTAAACTGCATTTTTATAATGGTGAGCAGGGGCCGATGCCTGCAGTCTGATTGTTCAGAATTGTATAGGAAAATGACACTACTTATTTGGTCTATGACATTGGTAAAGACAGTTCTGTTGGGCCACAAACAGTCCACTCTGATTTTAAGTGGGCCAGACCAGTGAAATTCCCCTTTTTGTCAGTGTAAAGAGTTACATATTCAACTGTTTCTCGACATAATAAAGAAAAGGCTGCTGTGACAAAGAAAAAAAACATCCTTTAGCATGACTCTTTCGACATAAATTTTAAGAAATAAATGTGTAAGAGAAAAATTTCTGGTAGCTCATTGCCCAGACTGTCCAGATTTTTTTTTCTTTAAAAAAAAAAAAAAAAAAAAAAAAAAACTGCAGTCGTAAGAAAACTAAAATTTAGATAGCATAAAGTCAAAAACAGAAAGTTTTCTGGCTTTTAACAATTAAAAGCCAGAAAAATTGCTTAATTACTTTGTGTCGTATAAATTGCATTAAAGGAGGTTTTTATCAGCAGTACAAGCTTTAATCCGCCCGGGCACTGTATTGTTGACACCCTTGCTCTAGTATACCCGGTCCATAAAGCAGCATATACTACTAGAAAACCTTCACAAAAAGTTAATGATGACTTTTTAATCATTACTTTGTAGGGATATCTCTTGGTACAGGAGTACATGAACAAATTCTACACCCTATTCTATTTAAATGGAAACTATTGTGTATGGTTATTAAAAGATAACAGATATAAAAGAATGGACTAGAATAGCATTTTATTGTGATTGTAAATGTACAACAAAATTGTAGGTGCTCCACACCATCTGTGCATGGAATAAAAATATAAATAGGACAGCAAGAATAAATAACAGACAAGAGGAGCATATACAAAACAGGAGAAGGACATATAATAGAAAGGTACACATTGGTGTGCAAAGTGGCTGAGAATAGTGCAATAGACTTGGTCTTAATATAGAGCCCAGGTGAGTGGCCTGAATGATGAGGGTTACTCAGACCATGGTTCAGACTGGTTGGTAGATGGTTGGTCAGGTCTGTGGAGTGATAGGGGGATAGTGGTTTTTTACAGAATGTACTTAGCATACAGACAAAAAATTGTAAAAATGAGAAAACAGATTATTTACTTGCATGGAGAAAAACACAGTTAACCACAGAAGTAGACAACCCACCACCAGTTTTCCACAGAAACTTTCGTGATCGCTACTTGCCTTGTGGCTTCAGCTGAACTGTGTATTATTTGTCAGAAGAAATTAGCTAAGGCTAACATTTGTGAAAAGGGAGAGACTGGTTACTTTCTTGCACTACCAACCCACTACCTAAAGAAAAAATTAGTATTTTTTTTCTCCATAGAAATTATAATGACAGCTACATTTCATGCGTCTCCAGCTAGAGTCATGTATTATTTCTCAGAAGAAATTAGCTAATGCTAACATTCCCCCAATCAAGCTAAAGATCCACTCAGACATCCTCTTTAAGTGAAAGCTAACTTATTTACAAAAGCTTCAAAAGATGGTGCAAATGCACGATCAAAAGTGCCTTTTTCTGATAACAATCAATCATTTTACAGACACCATACTACACAGATATAAATACAGATGTGTCTTGCAGTTTTGGCTAGACTTTATATGTGCATTGGGTTTGTCACTGCGATGGAGTGTGGCCATTTTGTGACTGAGTGAGCAGTGTCCTTGGTTGTCAGTCAGATAAAAAATTGTGATGTCTGGTTTTAGAAGACCAGAACTGCTTAGGTCAAGGCTTTGAAGCAGGAATTTACAAACCAGTGGCAATGCCTATCTTTTAAATACAATTTATTATTTGTTTATAGTAAAAGCAGCAATAAAACACCATATCTTAATATTTCTTAATAATTCAAACTGATAACATAATTGTTCAGTTCAAAATATGAGTTGTGCAATTTGTAGTTTTGCAGTATGTGCTTTATAACAATTACCACTGTATTACAGCGAAGGAGGCAGACTGTCATCAAAAAAAGAAATAAAGATTAAAGACCTCTAAACTTCTTTCTAGTATACTACTTGGAAATATAAAATATCAATTCCCTGTAGCAGTTTGGTCTTTTCTATTTGAATCCATTAAATATTGTGTGCTGCTCGCCTCATTTCATCATGGCTTCAAAATGTCCCCAAAAAGTGTTTACAAGCCTTTTTCCCCCTGCAAGTTTTTGGCTCAATTCCTACATTATCTTCAGTCTACTGAATAGTAACACTGCTGTCATGCCAGTAACTAAGCTGTTAGAAACCTAAGGAGCCCAGAGAAGGATATTTCCACAAAGGTGCATTGCATTGTACAGTCTATATCTTTAGGAGAGACATTTACTGAAATTAAGGTAGATAGTACACATTCTATAACTGTGTTAGTTGAAAAATAATGGGAAAACTTTTTCTCAGGTGACTGGTAATATTGGTGCATACTGTGTCAGCAAGAGGGGTCTGTCAGCAGTAACACATACAGTGACATTATAGGATTTTGGAAGTGTCAAAAACCATAAGCTCTGGTCTACAAAGATGTGTCAATTAGTAATAAAATAAGATGCACACCTTATTCTCAGCAAGTGTTTCATTGACTTTGGTGTTATCTTTGGATTTTTGTTTCCACTTGCTATTTACTTTTGTGTTCACTCACAGTATGGTTAGGATTGGGTGCCAAAACTAGGCCAAAATATTTTGGCTAACTTAACCCCTTAGAGGGAAGCGTTACTGCAAATCCATACAGGCTGTTCTGGATGATTATGTCCCCATCCACAGGGCAACAGGGCATTGTCATGGTTTTGGCTTCAGTTTGTCACGTCTCTTTACATGCTCCAACCACCATTATTTTACACTCGTCAAGCATTTTCACTGCATTAAGGTAAATTGTATGAATTGTATTAAAGCATTCTTTAGATTTATGCATCTGAAGACTGCAGCTACTAATTATTGTGCAATTTTTCAATGAGCTCTTTCATTATTTTTGGTATTCTGTGTTCTACACTGATTTATATTCAGGGTCTAACCCTGTTCTTTGTGATGAAGATTATGCACTCAAGAGGAAGGGTAATTTGATATCTATTGATTGAGTCAAGAGTCAATCTGAAATGGAGAAATTGTACTCATTGCTATTGATTTTAATAACTAGGCTGTTACAGTTCATTCAGAGCAGCTCTAGTCAATAAAGAAAGTAAGAACTCTTTGAAGAGCCAAGGAGAGCTCTTCTAAGAGAAGAGCTTCTAAGAGAAGAGCCATACTTGATCCAGTGGTATTGTCTTATTTTGAAAAGTGATGTGAATGTGCTTTGCTATCTCTGGAGTTCAGAATCCTAGTCCATTTTATGCTGCTCTATGATGTCAAGCAATACCAATGTTAGTTAAGTTTAACATAACATGTGACTTTTGAAAGCAATACATTTTTGATGATTTGTTAACACTGATCACTGAATATAAGAACAAGCCAATGGTTTCCGTATTTTCTGAAGTACCCTGCTATCTGTATATATATATATATATATATATATATATATATATATATATATATATATATATATATATATATATATATATAGTAATTTTGCAGGGCCAGGAGAGATTGGTGCGAGTCTGAGCCTTAGGCAAGAAACTTTGGGCAGACAGTATGCTCAATACAAGTTGGAGATATTGAAGCCAGTGTTGACTTGCTTTTCAATCATTTTCATAACAGTATAAAAAAACAACAAAAATGAGTGGGTCAGACAGACAGAGAGGAGGAAAAGTCAGTATAGCCGAGAGAAAATTATATCAAGCAAGACTGATGAGAAACTATTTATGTTATAATATTCTGATATGCATTCAAAAACAATAACCTTTTAACACATTTTGTATTCACATTTCTAATATTTTATTGCATTCTGATCACACCAATTAAAAGTTTGTCAAGTCTGCTCTAATGGTTAAATGCACATTCTTCTATATATGTTTTGGGCAGCGTATCTTGAAATCCTTAGGCTTGCAGCATTGGCAGCTCTGCAAAGAGCAGAGCCTGTGGTTGAGCTGTGAGAGGCAATCCTGGCTGAGGAGACGAGGCATGGCTATTGTAACTCTAAGTGGGAACGAATAGAAGACTAATTTGATGGGAGCCACTTTTCTCTCCACCACATTTAAAACCCCATTACACTAGCATCCATTGTGAATACCCACAGGTTCTTGTGAGAGGAGTAAATTGCATAGGTCACACACTTATATCCATATAGTGTGTATGCGTGTTGAAAATATTGCTTGTTGGAGAAAAAAAGAGAGAAGAAGACTGGTATAGAAATTACTGCCTTAAGTAAATGTGCCATGACATTATGGTTACTAGACCATGAACAATTCTGAGCCTTTCAAAGGTTAAAGCACACAAAGACTCTCTCTCTCTCTTTCTATCCGTGATTTCCCTTCTGTCGTTCTCTCAAGCATTCACACCCACACACACCTGTCAAGGAGGCCTATTAGCACCCCTGCTGAGGTTCAGTTGGGTTTTTAGGCTCAGGTGCAGTAAACCTCTCTGTGAGGAGAGGAACTTGCTCTGTAGGTCTTTGATTCCCCGCCTCTTCTGTAAATAGCAAGTTGAACAAAAGTCAAAGAAAGGGTGCTCTACCATAAAAACTGTCCACAGCAAGCATTCACGTTCACACACAAAGTCACAGAGAACAGCTGCTAGCAAAAGTGCAGTGGGAGATCACCGTAGCAGGTGGGATTAGAACAGGTTGAACTGAGTTTTCATCAAGTGCACACTCCTGTGACCACTTAGTGATCAATTTCACAAGGAGTGGCAGAGGCATAGATGCACAAATGGCTCTCCGCATGCATTTTGGAACATGTATAGTTGGGTGTCTGTATGTGTGTGTTTGTCGGTGAGTCTGTTTATGTGGGTCCGCAGTCTTGTCTGTGTGAGATTTCTTGTGTAGGTGTTTGCGGAGAGTTAAAATATCAATATGTTACAGGATTTTTTTTTCCCTCACCACTGTTATCTTTGCTTTCCCTCCTACATTACACCCCCATCAGCCTTGGATGGATTAAATGAGCAATAAAGACCTTCATCCATGTCTCTGTAAAAGACATTAGACACATTAACGGCATGACACAATGAGCAGTCTTGTACCCACAGGCAGATTTTACAGCATTTATATTTGTTCCGTTCTCTTTTATTGTTGTGTACATCTTTAGGTGTGCATTCTTGTGTTTTCATACATGCATCCATCCGTCTGTGTATGTAAAAAGAGCTGAAATGTAGCAAGAAAGACAAGGGAAATGTGTTAGTCACAGCACCTTAGGCGGTACATTTTCAAATGCCCAGCAAATGATTTAAAATTGGTTTTTATTGACATTGTAAATGTGTTTTACCCAGGCAGTAAGCTGCCAAGGGATAAAAGACGCATGCTATCAAAGCCACGTGTGGCAGGCCTCCCACCACACAGCACTATGCTCGCCAGTGTGCATGTGTGTCCATGTTTGAGTGTTTTTCATAGCTTTTCTTTTAATTACCCCCCTTGCGAATTAGCTGAGGAATGGGAGACTGACTATGCAATGTTAAGTATCTTTGGTTGGGAATTATCTGTTTAGTCTTTCCTTTTTGATCTTCAGGAATAAGTCATTAGTTTGCAAGGAATCTGCTCCCTCTTCAGCCCTCCCTTTTACTTCCCCTCTCTTTTTTTAATCCTCCCCAGTGTGGTGTCTTTATTTAGGAAGTTTCTTTGGAGCAGGGTAACTCAAATTGCCCAGTTATATAACAAAAAGGATAGGATTATTTTATGGAGATGAAAAGAGGGGAGTGGTTGGTAAGGACGTGGTTAACTAAAAAATAGAGAACAAGTGCAAGGCAGGATGTGAACCTTTACTTCCAGCTGATCGGGGAAATAAAGGGGTTCATTGTACAGTGCATTGCACATGGTGAGAGAAGGCCAATTCTCTAACTAGAAGGCTTGAATAAAGATGAAAAGTGCATGTGAACATGGTTGACTATGCTTGCGTGTGTTGCTAAGACGGGGTGCAGATAAAAAGACTGTTAACACTGGATGAAGAGCAACCATTAGATGGTAATTGGCTGACCAGATGCTCTTTTCGCTGCATACAAATTATAGTCTTTAACTTAACCATGCCTCTAGCCCACTGTGTGCTATTACTAATATGCAATCAAAGTTTTCTGTCTGGGTATAAAAACATGAATTCAGTTTTTTATTTGCCAAATAAATAGCAATCTAATCTTTAGTTTTAAACAAGTTTTTGACAAATTTCTAAGATATTAGTGTTTTCTTGTTTTTATAGTAGGTGGTCTAATACATTTGTTAGGCACTGTAAATTCATGCTATTTTAAGAAGCCTTACTGTACCCATTTACTGGTCACAGCAATTCCTGTATTAATGTTCTTATGTTCAAGTGTGACACTGATGTGTTTATCTCTAATTTTATTATCTCTGCATTTGAAATTTTGTTATCCAGCACTTAATGTTCCAGTAAAAAACATTAAAATGAAAGTCTGACATTCTCCCTCTTAGTTTGAGCTGTTTGCTTGGTGTTTCAGGGTTACTCAAAGCACTCTCTAAGTCTTTTTCAGACAGGGTGCCAAACTGTGTCAATGCCAAGAGAAGCATTAGCAGACCCTGCACAGTCTCCCCCAAATGGATATTAATAAACCCTGCTCCATCCAGCATTCACTTTCCTACAGATCCCACTTCTTCCTCTCCATCCCCTCTAATCCTCTCCTATCTTACACTCCATCCTACTTTTCGTTTTCTGTCTTGTCTTTTTCCCCTTAAGTATCAATAACTCCTGCTTGCAACATACACACACACATACACACACACTACAAAGCTGTAGTTGCAGTGTCAGGCTTCCACGGGGGCTGGTATAGTTACACAGTAGACTCTGTGGGTTTAGTAAAATCCTCATTAGGACTCAGTGTAGGTGTGAGCATTCCTGCTGCTGTCTCACAACAAATTGCTTACCTCGACAGAACACTCACAAACACAAACAGCTGCACATCGACCAAACAAAACGGAAATTCAGAAACTAATACAAGGTGGGGAACACTGACATCTATAAATATACACATTCACATTGTATAAAGAATAAATGTATGCCCTTTGTGTTTTCCAGTATTTTACACAGACACATAGTATGTTTTGGTGCTGTGTTGATGATTAAATGTCTTCAGCAACTTAATTTTAGTCAGGACGTATTCAAATATTTAATGATAACTTTGAATAAGACTTCAGAGTGTCGGAATCAGGTTACTGATCTAAAAGATTATGGAAAGGTACAGTTCTGAGCAGTAAATTCATGGATAGATGCCAGCCACGCTCCTAAAATGAAAAGAAAAAAAACTTGAAATATCCAAAATAATGGCCGTCTTAGGCTTATATTATTCAATCACGGGGAAGAGGGTGAGTGAATGTTTTTAATTTTAGGGTAGATGACCATCTTTTAAATTTGTAAAACAATGCACTGGGCTTGAAGGAGTTCTGCACTTTCCCTTTTTAGTCTGTTCTGATCACTATTTTCATGGATGATACTTTTTTATAAAATCTATAATTTTAGCTTTCAACAGTCTAGTGAGCCTTGAAATTTTATGCAGTTGATATGCCTGCTGTCATTTACCAAATTACAGAATCTACTAATGAGCTCTCTTTTATTGGACAAGAACTGTTGAATTTCTATAAACTGAGTGGTGGTGGAGGAGTAAAGCAAGTACAGTATGTTACTGGCATTAACAAGTGAGCATTTCCCTTCACCATTTGTAGAATTAGAAACTTGAAACAGAAGGCAGGGCACTTAGAGTTGAGAACAGAGCCAAGTGATAGTAGGTTTAACATCTTAGTGAACAAGATGTTCACACTTCTTAAAACAACCCCACACAAATCAGTGGGGTAAAGGCCCAGATATCAGATTATCAGTGATATTACAATAACTATCCCCTGCCTGATCCAAACCCAAGTGTGTATTCTGTCACTGGACTTCTGTGCTAGGCACAGACTGCCCATTATGAACAGTGTGTTCCAGCATAAGGATGTTCATAAATGCACTTGGCAAAAAGGCTACAGTGTGATGATTGATTTTGTAATCATATTATCAGACCTGTGGCTGTAAGTCTTGGACGCTTGGATGAAGAGAGAAGCTGAGCTGTCAACTAATAGCCACCTGATGGTGAGTTGGGTCAGGTGGGAGAGAAAGATGCTGGAGAGGACTGGGGTCCCCATATTCAAAGTGTTTGGCACTGGGACCATCCGGCAATGACCTGGACCAGGAGCTCTTCTACTTCTACCTCTGGCAGAACCTTAACAGTATTACAAGGGAGGCAATGAGTATGAATGGACCATTTTTCATAACTGCACTGCTAAGGAAGTTATACGGACGTGGTTGATTCCTACCATGGCCCTCAAACCAAATGGAAGACTCTAGAGGTAAAGGGACCTGTAAGCTGAAGAAGGCGTACTATCGAGCATGGTTGGCTTACGGCACTGTGGAGAGAGCTTGAAGGTATGGACAGGCCCAGAGAAGGCAGCAGCTGAAACAAAGTCCAAGGCGTGTGAGGACATCAGTGAGGCTGTGGAGCAAGACCTTTGGTCAGCAGGGAGGGAAAAGCAGTTTTTGCCCCACACTGTTTATGGTGGAGACCGATTGTTGCTGACATCAATGGTGGAGCTAGTCAGACAGTTGACGGAATACTTTAACCCTTTAAACCCTAGCCTAATTTACCCTTTAAACCAGGGGTGGGCAACTCCAGGCCTCAAGAGCCAGTGCCCTGCAGGTTTTAGATGTATCCTTGATCTAACACAGCTGATTTAAATGGCTAAATTACCTCCTGAACATGTCTTGAAGTTCTCCAGAGGCCTGGTAATGAACTAATCATTTGATTGAGGTGTGTTGACCCAGGGTGAGATCTAAAACCTGCAGGACACCGATCCTCGAGGCCTGGAGTTGCCCACCCTTGCTAAAAATGCTAACCGTCACTGGTGACGGGTTAGGATTTAAAGGGATGGTGATGAAGTAGCAGCTAATCACTGTGGCTGAGGTCACTGAGGTATTAAATAAACTTAACAGTAGTCAGACCCCTAAGGCAGATGAGATTTGCCCTGAGTTCCTTTAAACATTGGATGTTTCGGGGCTGTCCTTGTTAAGACACTTCTGCAAGATTGCATGGAAGTCAGGGACAGTAATTGGATTGTCAAACTGGAGTGGTGGTGCCTCTTATAAGAAGGAGACCTGAAGGCTGTGTTCCAACTTCAGAGAGATAATACTCCTCAGCCTCCCAGGTAAGATCATTGCCAGGATACTGGAGAGGAGAGCAATGACCTCCCGCTTGCACTGGGAGGGTTTGCAGCCAAGTGTGAAGTGATTAGGATGAAAATCAGCACCTCTAACTCTGAAACCATGGTTCTCAGCCAAGAAAGGGTGAAGTGCCCACTCCAGGTTGGGAATAAGTTGCTGCCCAAAATGGACAAGTTTAAGTATCTCAGTGTCCTCTTCATGAGTGAGAGCTGCAGAAATGAGTTTCCACCTAAAGATGTCTGGGCTCACCTTACAAGACAGAAGGAGGAGTTCAGTCATTCTACGGGGACTCAGTTTTAAGACAGCACTCCTCTACATCAAAAGAAACGGGCTGAGGTGTACTAGGCATCTGACCATAATGCCTCCTGAATTCCTCATAGGTGAGGTGTTTCAGGCATGTCCAACTGGGAAAAGACACAGAGGCAGACCTAAGACATACTGAAGAGATCATGTCTTTTCACTGCATCATGACAAGACATTATCAGAGGGAAAGTGGCTCTTGGTGGCGCTGTCACTTGGTGTTCGCTCGCTTTGTGGTAGAGTATCACTTCCTGTTCCTGCTCAAACACAGTGGTGTTTCTGAGTAGCTTTTCTGCTTAGCAATTTAATTAAAATCTTTTGATACATTCCTTTTCATAGTATAATCTTCACGTGCTTCATCTGAAGCACCCTTTCTGTGTGCTCACTACCTAATTTATAGCCAAAGTATTCACTCACTGTCTCTGTACTGTTTCGCTAGCTTAGCTTAGCTCGTAGCCGACTCGTTAGCACCATGGCTACTTCACCTGTCCCTCCTGCACTTTCCTGCTCATTGTGTCAGATGTTTAGTTACTCCTCGGCCTCCTTTAGCAGTAATGATACCTGTAACAAATGTAGCATGTTTGCAGCTCTGGAGGCCAGGATTACTGAATTGGAGACTCGGCTTTGCACCCTTCATTCACCCGAAGCTAGCCAGTCCCCTGTAGCTGGTGCAGCCGAAGATAGCGTAGGCCCCGCTAGCTGTTCCCCGGCAGACCCCAAGCAGCTGGGGAAAGAGGGCGGTTGGGTGACGGTGAGGAGGAAGCATAGTCCTAAACAGAAGCCCCAGGTACACCACCAACCTGTTAATGTGTCTCAACTGCTTTTCCCTCACTGGCGACACACCCGCCGGGGTCAAACTCTGGTAATTGGTGATTCTGTTCTCAGACATGTGAAGCTAGAGACACCGGCAACCATAGTCAATTGTCTTCCAGGGGCCAGAGCAGGCGACATTGAAGGAAATTTAAAACTGCTGGCTAAGGGTAAACGTAAATACAGTAAGATCATAATTCACGCCGGCAGTAATGACACCCGTTACGCCAATCGGAGGTCACTAAAATCAATATTGAATCGGTGTGCAACTTTGCCAAAACAATGTCGGACTCTGTAGTTTTCTCTGGTCCCTCCCCAATCAGACCAGGAGTGACATGTTTAGCCGCGTGTTCTCCTTAAATTGCTGGCTGTCTGAGTGGTGTCCCAGAAACGATGTGGACTTCATAGATAATTGGCAAACCTTCTGGAGGAAACCTGGTCTTGTTAGGAGAGACGGCATCCATCCCACTTTGGATGGAGCAGCTCTCATTTCTAGAAATATGGACCAATTTATTAAACCCCCCGAAATATGACTATCCAGAGTTGGGACCAGGAAGCAGAGTTGCAGTCTTACACGCCTCTCTGCAGCTTCTCTCCTCCTGCTACCCCCCCAAAAACCCATCTCCATTGAGACCGTGTCAGCTCCCAAACAGACAAAAAACAAACTAAAAACCAGCAATAAACAATTTAAACATAAAAAATCACAAAGAAAGAACAATACAGTATCCACATCTGAACCAAAGAGTAAAACAGTGAAATGTGGATTATTAAATATTAGGTCTCTCTCCTCCAAGTCTCTGTTAGTACATGACTTAATAATTGATCAACAAATCGACTTACAGAAACCTGGTTGCAGCCGGATGATTATGTTAGTTTAAATGAATCAACACCCCCGAGTCATTCTAACTACCAGAAACCTCGAAGCACAGGCCGAGGGGGCGGTGTGGCAGCAATTTTTCACACCAGCCTATTAATTAACGAAAGACCAAGACAGACTTTTAATTCATTTGAAAGCCTGATGCTTAGCCTCGTCCACCCCAGCTGTAAAACTCAGAAACCAGTCTTACTTATTATTATCTATCGTCCACCTGGGCCTTACACAGAGTTTCTGTCTGATTTCTCAGACTTTTTATCTGATTTAGTGCTCAGCTCAGATAAAATAATTATTGTGGGTGATTTTAACATCCATGTAGATGCTAAAACTGACAGCCTCAACATTGCATTTAATCTGTTATTAGACTCAATTGGCTTCTCTCAAAATGTAAAAGAACCCACCCACCACTTTAATCACACTCTAGATCTTGTTTTAACATATGGCATAGAAACTGAACATGTAACAGTGTTTCCTGAAAACCCTCTGCTGTCTGATCATTTCCTGATAACATTTACATTTACAATAATTGATTACACAGCAGTGGAGAGTAGACTTTATCAAAGTAGGTGTCTTTCTGAAAGTGCTGTAACTAAGTTTAAGAATATAATCCACCCACTGTTATCATCTTCAATGCCCTGTACCATAGAGCAGAGAAGCCATCTGAACGCTACTCCAACAGAGGTCGATTATCTTGTTAATAATTTTACCTCCTCACTACGTACGACTCTGGATACTGTAGCTCCTGTGAAAACTAAGGTCTCAAATCTGAAGTACCTGACTCCGTGGTATAATTCTCAAACACGTAGCCTAAAGCAGATAACTCGTAAGCTGGAGAGGAAATGGCGTGTCACAAATTTAGAGGATCATCATTTAGCCTGGAGAAATAGTTTGCTGCTTTATAAGAAAGCCCTCCACAAAGCCAGAACATCTTACTATTCGTCACTGATTGATGATCTTCTTATGGCCTCTGACAGTGGACTCATCTCTGTGCTTGTCCTGCTAGACCTTAGTGCTGCGTTTGATACTGTTGATCATAATATCCTGTTAGAGCGATTAGAACATGCTGTAGGTATTACAGGTACTGCACTGCAGTGGTTTTTATCATATCTATCTAATAGACTCCAATTTGTTCATGTAAATGGAGAGTCCTCTTCACACACTAAGGTCAATTATGGTGTTCCACAGGGTTCGGTGCTAGGACCAATTCTGTTTACATTATACATGCTTCCCCTAGGCAGCATCATTAGAAGACATAGCATAAATTTTCACTGCTATGCAGATGACACGCAGCTCTATCTATCCATGAAGCCAGGTAACACACACCAATTAGTTAAACTGCAGGAATGTCTTAAAGACATAAAGACCTGGATGGCCGCTAACTTTCTGCTTCTTAATTCAGATAAAACTGAGGTTATTGTACTCGGCCCTGAACATCTTAGAAATATGGTATCTTTCATTCTGTTTTCCTTCTTTCACCCCAACCGGTCGCAGCAGATGGCCGCCCCTCCCTGAGCCTGGTTCTGCCAGAGGTTTCTTCCTGTTAAAAGGGAGTTTTTCCTTCCCACTGTCGCCAAAGTGCTTGATCATAGGGGGTCATATGATTGTTGGGGTTTTCTCTGTATTTATTATTGTGCTATCTACTGTACAATATAAAGCACCTTGAGGCGACTTTTGTTGTGATTTGGCGCTATATAAATAAAATTGAATTGAATCATGGTGCCCTTGGAAGAGCTGGAGGAGGTGGCTAGGGAAAGGGACCTCTGGGCATCTCTGTTTAAATTGTTACCCCTACAACCCAGACCCAGATAACCACCAGAAAGTGGTTGAATAAATAATTATGGTAAAAAGTATGGAAAATTATTAGTATTTGGGAGCAAATCACAAGAATGACAAAGCAAAATTTAACAATTTAATTATCCTAAATTATCGTGATTTTAAACTAAAAGAGTTAACATTCTTCATGCAAAATTACATTAGAATTCTTGTCTTAACACCCACTTGGTTACAGCTGCTAGCTCTACATAAGCACATGGATCCAGTATGTTAGCAGAGTGCTGTGTCTAATGATATCGCTACCGATTCCTGAGGACAGATGCAGATGTTTTCATACATTTGACAAGTCCCAACAACATTTACCGTACACTCATGAGGCGAACATATGTAAGGTTGACTGCTTCCCATCAGTGAGTATGAAGAACACCTGTGCAGGCTGACGTTATGACAGACGTCAACATGAGAAGCGTGCGCACGTCCACACATTAAAAATTAACATGCACTTAAATGCACTTGTGTGAGCTCTTTCCTCTGCACCTCTCACACACATTTCCACTCACACATGCACTTACACTTGAAGGGCTGCTCATTTGGCTAACAGACCTCATTACACGGGTGGATGGACCATCGACCCCTTGGTGGAGGAATTAAAGAAATCTCCCTTTTCTTCTCTTTCACCCAGAATGCGTGACATGATGTCTTGGAGTTATTTACCTGCTCTCTGTACCGTGGCAACTAATCTCACCTGCATCCCCTAGACTGTGTGCATGTCTCCTGCATAATTAGGTGGACACATGACTTTTTGGGGAATAAAAATTTTGACAGTTTCCTAGGGGACAATCAGTTTCCTAATGACAACCGCCACTACCATGGAATGACAACATACTGCATTTGCTAATGCCTCATTTACAAAACCCAAAACCTTTCCATCAGGTTAAAATATTATGCCCTCCGAATTCTAACCAGATATTACTTAAATATCTCAACATAGCCTTTGAGACTTCACAATTTTAACAAAAACACTTGTTGGGGACATGAAACATGCTCAAACAACCAACAGCTAAGTATTTTCTCCCTGATTATATATGTTCCACATGTATGTTAATCATTAATTTCATACTTTCTTGCTGCTGCTTTCTAAAAGAAAAACGTTAACAGCCCCTTGTGGTGAAAGTCCAGCATTTGACTAATGACAATGCAATCCAAGTAATAATGCTACTACATTTTTGTAAAGTTGCACCTAAATGAAAAGATATGAACATTTCATTCAGTGGAGAGTTGTGACCAAAATGGACTTGCTGCTAGCCTCATACAGTATCTATGCCGGATTATGGTAATATATACAATCCATATGGATTACAAATACTGGATACTGTCTATCATAGTGCACTGAGATTCATTACATCCCATGAATAACTCATGATTGCATGTTAAACTCAACAGCTGTTTTCAGATAGTGTCACTCTCCTGTTATTTTCAGACCTTCATCCTTTGACACGAACTAGGATGTCTCTGACTTTGCGCACAAGACTTGTTCCTCGAAACTATCCTTAAAGCTTTTACTCAATTAGGATTTAATTATGCTTAATTATGGTGCTAGAAGTTATTTTTAATGACTTGGTGACAGTCGCATCTGGCTGCAAATGCTGTAACTGAGCGTAACTGACCATTACTGCCCTTATTTGCCCTTAGATAACTGTGACGATTAAATAGTCACAAACACATATTCTGTTTGTAACAACCACTGACTAATCTGCTGCTTATCTTGACACCGTTTATAAAAGAGATTTAAATCTCAAGAGTCCTATTTTCTCACATACATAGATAAATAAATAAATAAATACCACCCTATATAAATTAACAGACACCAAAACCCTCTGCCACAAGTAGTTATTTCACTTCCCATCTCAAAGGGCCAGTATAGATGTTATTTACATTTTGCAATTCAATGTTGATGACAGTGGTTCTTCTATTTATTCTAATTGTAAGGCAATCAGGGGTTCCAGATGTGTCCTGAAGACTGCAGGCCTGTTATGCAATCTGTGGCCACGAAGACAGATACTTAAATTATCATGACAACACTAATTAACATGATGGCAACCAGTTAAATTCCCACCACAGCTGGGCTCTGGTCAACATGGTAGCACATCACAGTCAAGTGTTCTTGACATCCTTTCCAGAACATTGGGCATAGTGTCCCTCGCAAATGCTCTGTGTCACATACACAGGCCCATAAGCATGCACAGCTTGTCATACTGCACACATGAACACAGAGATATAACACACACACACACACACACAATTACAGGCCCTAGGAGGCGTATATGTGTGACTGGATTTTGAAACAGCTTGAAGCCATGTCTCATTTTTGTGACCTCCCAGCTGCAGACCAGTGGAGAAAAAACTATCAAACCAATGAAGCTTGGCGGGGCGAGTGTCTGTTTGTGTGTGTGACTGTGTATATATATATCACAGCTGCACATGTGACCATCAAATGCCTTGGGGGGAAAATACATTCAGTTAAATTGGGGCTTGTTACTCACAGCCCCTCCCTTTAGTCATCCTCTTAGCTTCATTGAGAAATCAGCAAGACTTTTAGGTCACTTTTGGTCACTACTGCCCTCGTCTTTCCTCCCTTCTTTCTCCCATCTACTTCCGCTCATACATTACATCCCTCAGCCTCCCACCCTGTCTGACATCTCCACTAAAGATGTCAGACAATAGTTTCACACTGATCAAAAGAGACAGTGTGTCAGTTCCATCACAGGCCACAGGGAACAGTAGGAACAAGTGAAATTGTTTGTGAGTGTGCTAGAGAGTGAGAGCCTGTGCAAGCATTTGTGCATGTGTGTGTCCGCGCATCTGTGTGCGCGCGTGCGCATTGTCATGTGAAATTGCAAAGGTCCAGATGTGTGTGCATGCGTGCTGACGTGTTGTGACGTCAAGATATTGCCTTAGAGAGTGTGCAGGGTAAAGAGAGAAAGGGATAAAAGAGTGTGCTGGGAGAAGGTATGTCAAGCAGAAGAAAAACAGTCTTTGCCACAGATGAACTGTTATGGTACATGTGGTTTACATTTGGCAACAAGTATCATAAAATCTCAAGAACTTGAGAAGTCACCAGAAACCTTGTGTGGTACCCACATGACATCCACTTCCTCGTTCCCAAAATAGTCTTTTCTACCCATAGTTGCAAAATGAACAATATACAGAATTACTTAATTAATATTTCATTTTCTATATTATTTAATTACTTATAATATTATAATATTTCAGAATCTACAAGTTTGGACCCTAGGAGGTGAGAAACCCCTTTGTTATATGTTATACCAGTAGTCATTTGTATGAACCAACACCGCATGTTGCAGAAGAAAGCCAACAGGATAATTAGACATTTAGACGATTTAGAAGTAGTAAAGCAAGGACATTTGCTTTTAAAAAAGTTTTTAAAATGTATCATTTTTTTAACAAAGAATGAAATGAATTTATTTCCTATTGTAGTAGCTTATAATATCCTAAGTCAGTTTGCATGTAATATATAAACTCCCTCTGATTTTGCTCACTATTAGCATGCAAAAACAAAGCTTTGCTTTGATTTCACAACCTGTGTCAAATTAGCCTATTATCTAGTACCAGTGTGTGACAACATCAAATAAAAAAAATGGTACTAAATGAAGATATGAATAGTAACACTCTGCGACAATGAAGCAGATATGATAATAGATTAAATCATCTCATTATCACATGCTTGTGGTTTTTACAAATATCTAAAATTGTTAAAAAAAAAAAAATCTACTAGCTAAACTGACAGGTTCTTAATCAACTACACAAAATGTTCACAAAAGAATTTACAAACATTTTGGTGAATTTATAATATTTTAATATTTCGTGATGTTAAAAAAGACGCTTTGAAGAGGTCAGAGTGAAGCTACATTATTCCCACAAAGGAGTGGCTGGAAAGATTCGATCTATGAAATATCTTTGAAATGCCTCAGTGTCCCCGCAGCAGAACTCGAGGAGATAGATGCTGAAAAGGTGGTCTTGGCATCTTGCTTAGATTGCTGACCCCGTGATACCAACCTGGTTAAGTGGCAGAAATGATGGATTTATGGATGGATAATAATAATTCCATCTTTTTTAATGTCTGTTTGACAAAGTATACAATTTATGCAATTGGACATTATACTCTAAGTTGTGTCAAATGTACTTTTTCTACTGTCCACTGATACTTTTGTATAATGTATCCTAATTAATCTATATCTGACATACCATGGAACTGATACATGCTTGCCATTCTTGCTTTATATAGTACCTGTTTATGTTTTTATTAAATAAGGGCCCTAATCAAATGTTCTAGTTATTCTGTATTTTTCACAGCTTCATAGAGTATAATATATAGTTTCAAAATGTCCACAATCCTGTATAACAACATATTACTGTTTTTCTTATTTTTATGGATTCATATGCATTATAGCTTTTATTACAGTGTCTCTGCACAGTTTGTGCTCTTTCAGTAGGTTTCAAGTTCCCGGAAAGCACACAGACTTAGGCATTTAACCTACCTTGATTTAGTGCACATTCAGTGATTGTGATTGCCACCATTTGCTTCAGTCATCGTAAGAGCTTTAACACCACTCCTGATGTGAATTTGTCCATATTTTTCAGCTGCCTACTAGAGTTTCAGCTTATATTAAAGCATATTATGTAAAATCTTAGAGTACATTAGGTCTAACATTTTTTTCCTCCTTTTCAGTGTCTTCATCTTTCAGTTCAGTATTTGGGTATTCTTAGTGTCACTCCCTTTAAAATACAGCCCATCAGTTTTCAAACTTTGACACAACATCAGCAAAAACACACGCAGCTTCAGCTTTTTTCCCTCGGTATTGCTGATGTAACAGAGAAGACCTGGTTTGATGTAGCGGGGTGAGGATTACAACTGCAAGCTTTTACATATGCACACGTGCTTGCACACATGCACTCACACATCCACACTCTGCACAGGCCTTGAGCAGATGGATAAAGTAGTGAGGATGTGGCCAGAGGAATGATGCATGACAGGGACAGCTGTGCTAAGCTCATTTCATTCAGAATATACATGCTCAGTCAGGGGCAAAAGTGTCAAAGTGAGATACAAGAGTGAACACAAAGGATGCCTCTTATGCAGACACTCTTAGGAGTGAAACCACTATTGCTTATTTCAAATGGGCGTCTCTGTTACCGTAAAGGCAAACTCACCTCACACTGTGGAGCAATAACATGCATCAGATGCAACTTAATTCTTTTTTTACAATAATATAAGGTTCTTTCATCTTTTCAAGTCCCAGAAAAATCTCTGTAGGTTGTAAGTACTGTAATGGGCCATAATTTGTCCATTTTAACGTACCAGCAAGAGGCAACAGCAAGAAGAAGAATTGTTCTTTATTATATGTAAGTATAAGGACAGTTTCAAGCTGACAGATTCCAAATATAATGAATTGTTGTATTATTTCAACATAAATATATAAATGAATGCAATAAAAATCTGAAATATCGTGTTGTGGCATTTATATCAAAACAGTATACTTATGGATGATCGATTAAGGAAAAAAACCACATGAAAATTCTTAGTAGGGTTTTGAGGCATTAAGTGTTTTCAATGTCAATGTTACATTTGTTCTGTAACAAATGTAACACTGACAATGGTGGTGGAGGCCCCTGTCTAACAGATCTTCCAAAATCTCTCATTGCTGTTCAGCTGAGTTGAAAAGTAGTGACTTTAAAAGGCCATAACACATGACTCACATCCTCCTTCTACTCATCAAACCATTCAGTGACCCCCCATGCCGCATATGTGTGGCCATGCCATCTTTGAAGAGACGGCTCTCATCAGAATAGAAAGGATTCTTCATTCAATTCAATTCAATTCAACTCAATTTTATTTATACAGCGCCAAATCACAACAACAGTTGCCTCAAGGTGCTTTATATTGTAAGGTAGACCCTACAATAATACATACAGAAAAAAACCCAACAATGACCCAACAAATGACCCCCTATGAGCAAGCACTTTGGCGACAGTGGAAAGGAAAAATTCCCTTTTAACCTCCAGCACAACCAGGCTCAGGGAGGGGCGGCCATCTGCCGTGGGTGGACGGGGAGAGAGAAGGAAGGCAGGATAGAAGGCATGCTGTGGAAGAGAGACACAGATTAATAACAAGTATGATTCAATGCAGAGAGGTCTATTAACACATACTGAGTGAAAAAGGTGACTGAAAAGGAAAAACTCAATGCATCATGGGAATCCCCCAGCAGCCTATGCCTATTGCGGCATAACTAAGGGAGGATTCAGGGCCACCTGAACCAACCATAACTACATGCTTTAGCAAAAAGGAAATTTTTAAGCCTAATCTTAAAAGTAGAGATAGTGTCTGTGTCCCAAATCCAAACTGAAAGCTGGTTCCATAGAAGAGGGGCCTGAAAACTGAAGGCTCTACCTCCCATTCTACTTTTAAATACTCTAG
Source organism: Oreochromis aureus (assembly GCF_013358895.1). Taxonomy (NCBI): domain Eukaryota; kingdom Metazoa; phylum Chordata; class Actinopteri; order Cichliformes; family Cichlidae; genus Oreochromis; species Oreochromis aureus. The sequence continues at coordinate 9,885,767 of NC_052948.1, read as the reverse complement.
GAACAACAAGTAAGCCTGCAGTGAGAGAGTGAAGTGCTCTAATGGGCTGATATGGTACTACAAGGTCGTTAAGATAAGATGGGGCCTGATTATTTCAGACCTTGTATGTGAGGAGCAGGATTTTGAATTCAATTCTGGATTTAACAGAATTGATCTTCATATAATAAAGGTGATCACTCAGAACAACTTTGCATTGATTTGTAGTCAATGTTCCCCTTAAAATGTCAAGTGGACACAACAATTCCAGCAAAATGTTAAGTCATTGTGTTCCCTCAAAGTAGAGGTCAAAGGTTCAAGTTTTTCCCATAATCTGTCACTCTTCTGTCTGCAGACATTTGCAGTTGTAATAAATACCACAAACACTGACTCCTGAAGGCCACTGAAGCATACTTCTCATTTTAATATTTCATATAGAGAAGTGGAAGAACAGAGGAGCTTTCTATTTTTAATGGCCTGAGGGGGTTTTACTACCAAACCTTTAGTGGCTCTAGTAAAAACAAAGTTTCACATTTCATGACTATTTATGTTGTTGTCGTTGAATCAGTTTAGAGTACTGTGATGGTTTTAAGGCATGGGGGAGAAGAAGAGAATAAACAGAACCTAAAAACAGGAAATATCCTGGAAGTGATCTTTTGAGTTATCTCTCTGTTTGCCACTTCAGAGTAACGAACAAGGTCCAACAAAAACACAAAAGTGTAGTGCAGGCTCTGTTTTATTTATATACACACACATACACATATGTATATATACACACACATATATATATATATATATATATATATATATATATATATATATATATATATATATATATATATATATATATATATATATGTACATATATAAAACAAAGACAATCTGAGTAAATACAGAATGCATTTTTTCATGATAATTTGTTTCATTAAGGGGAAAAAAAAATATCCAAACCTGCCCGGTAATTGCCACCTAAACCTAATAACTGCTGGTGCCACCCTTGGCAGCAAGAGCTGCAATCAAGCATTTTCAGTAACTGGCAATGAGTCTTTCACATTGCTGTGGTGGGATTTTGGCCCACTAATCTTTGCAGAATTGTTCTAAATCAGCTATATTTGACGGTTTCTGAGCATGAATGGCCTGTTTAAGGTCATGCCAGGAGAACAGCCCCAGAGCAGCACTGGATGTAAGACTGGAATTTGACTAAGTTACCACAAAACCTTCATTTTGTTTGTTTTTTGTTGTTTGAGCCTTTCGGAGGAAGATTTGCTGGTTTGCTTTGGATCACTGTCCTGCTGCATTATCTAAGTGGGATTGTGCTTTAGGTCACAACCTGATGGTCAAATATTTTCCTTCAGGATTTTCTGGTAGAAGGAAGAATTCAAAGTTCATCAGTTATTCCAAGTCATCCAGGTCCATAAGCAGCAAAACAGACCATCACAGTATCACCACCATGTTTGACTGTTGGTATGATATTCTTCTTTTTATGAAATGCTGTGTTAGTTTTGCATCATATGTAACAGGATACAATCTTTCCAGGGAGTTCAAGCAGCAAATCACCGCCACCAACAAAAAAAAAGAGAAAAGAAAAACCCTTATTTCATGATTTCTTTATTTTCCTCTCTTTTTCGACCAGTTATCCCTTTAAGGTTTTGTTTGTTTTTTTCAAGTTTTGTATGAGCTGTAACACTATGCAGATTAATTTTACTGAGGTGTAACTATTCTAAATAGAAAAATATACCAGTATTTATATTCCTGATGCTCTTTGATTAGGTTAGGTTTTTTCGCTATACTAGGATGTGGTGGTATGTTTCAAGGTAAACAGTGTTTGGAAATCAATATATTAAAAAAAAGCCTAATATGTTGGCACGTCAGCCACAAAGCCTCTTCCCTTGGGAATCTAAAGAGCATCAGAGGTCCATTCAGTGTGTGCTGTCATCACCCAGAGCTATCAGTTGAACCTAGGAGTCAATACAGGGCAAATAGCTTTCATTGAGTTTCAATGGTCCCCAAAAGAATAAGGAAGAGTGCAGTGTACAAACAACCCACTTTCAGATGATTGCTGAGTCTTCATGTTCCAGTGTGAAGCAAGTGCAGACAATTTTTAGAAACCATCAGTTCTCCTTAAACAGTGCGTTACTTGTCTGAATCAATGCTGACAGCACAGGGTGATACATTTTTAAAGCATTAAAAAAAGACACGGGGAAAATAAGGTGACTCGCATCTCTCCATCCTAGCCACTAAATGTCTTTTTTACTAAAGCCCACAGTAGGCTTCCTATTGTATTTAATGTTGTCAGCTTTAATGACACACAGAGAAAATATTCAGTCATGCCAATATTAATTAAATGTTGACTAACTACATTTACATACAGTAAACCTTTATGCAATACATGCATTTCCTTGCCTGTTTTCGACTTGAATAATGGTGAGGCTTCTGTAACCATGTGTCTCTTTCAACATTATAGTAGTACTGAGGTTTTCCACAGTTTGCCAGCTAAATGATCAACTGATCATTCAACTCAGCAGCAAAAGAAACAACCCTTAACATCCTGCTGTTGCTCTTTCATTCACTTTTATTGTGTTGGCTGTCCTTCGCTGACTGCTGTTGTTTTATCTTCTTCCCAAGGTCAATTAGGATACAAGTTCTGCAATTTAGAACTGAAGCACAGTGACATAGTTGATATTTTGTAGCCCTGAGTAAATTACTGTGCAAAGCTGGAGCACCTAATAAAATGTAGAGGCACAGGACCTTAAATATTAATACTGGCCTTACCTAAAGCTATAATATCTACCTCCCAGTCATTCGCCCATCCCAGATTTAGAGCTACTTGGAAGACACAGGGTGGAGACTGCCTTGCTGCTCAGCTGACAGCTGAATGTGGAAATTATATGGTAAAGCAGTTTTCCTCTGTTTTCATTAGAGCTGCATGTATATATTGAACATAGGTGGTTGAGTTTCAAATTTCACTATGTAAAAATATGCTTCTGAGGAAAGGCTCTGTGTTACTATCAATATCTTGTGTTTGAGTAATTGAGGAAAATGAGAGGCAAATTGTACTTTGCCTGATAAGCAGAAAAAGCATCACTGTATATGTACTGTACATTATATTATATTTAATATTTCCAGTCATTGGAATTGTAATTTTCTTTACACTAAACAGAATAATAATCTACAGCGTAACATAACACAATATCATCTGGATATTCAGATCCTCACAAATACATAATTACACATCTAACACTTCAGATGGCGACTTGTGAAACAGATTTTTGTGTGGATACAACTACTTGAGGTTAATCCTTTTATATACTAGAAGGGCTGTTATAGGAAGAAAAGTACTGGTGTTACTATGTGCATTAATAATACATTTCTTATATTCAAGAATTAACAATAACAATGACCTTCTCTTAAAACAAATATATTCTTTAATATCTTTTTTTAATTTTGCTGTGATCCTAAATATAAATAAAAAAACAGTGCTGTACATCAGCCATAATTGTTGTTGCTGTACTTGTGTGGTCATCCAATTAAGCTGTGGTTGGATTCATGGTTAAGACAGACATACCGGTATTATGCACAAAGCCCAGTAATACACAATTTCTGAGAGGAAAAAAGTCCAACAATCACCAAGAACCAATTTGACTGTAGGATGATAGGGGATCCCCCTCCCTTTCCCATTGGGTCTCCAGTCACGCCTCTAGCAATTTATTTTCAACTCCAGTGAGAACCAAAATTACCCCACTAATAGATTTATGCTTAGGTTGAACCTTTGGCTGAAAGCATAGCTGAGCTTTTAAAATAAGGATGAAATCATGATAATAGCTGGAGGGGCAAAAGGGTCTTGTAAAAAAAAAAGTGTGATTTCCCAGTTGTTCAGTACTGAACAGAAACAGAATCCTGAGTCATTATCATATCTGTAACATATCTGAATCCCATACATATTAATTTAACTATGCACATTTGGCCAATTAAAGACAATAATAATATAATCAGGATACACCAATATTCACTTTTTTCCATCTTTCACTCCCCACTTTTTCATTTAAGCTAGAATGTGGAGAGTATTGTGCCAAAGTTGCTGCTCAAGCAGTTCATGCATAGAAGGAAAAAGATATGAACTAGCAACTGTCACCAATGTTCTGCTATTTGATATAAAATACAACAAATCAGTAGGAGGAGGAAGTCATATTAGCCATCCTGAGGTGGAGTGTAGAGGCTTCAGCTTATATGTGTGTCTGTCTGAGTAAGTGCAACTTTCCTGATCATTAAATGATCTCTCTAAAACATCCATTCCCTACAAAAAGCAGACATCCAGCGATTCTATGATTAGAAGGTCCTTGCCATTCCATTTTTCCATCCTACTATACGCTTTCATATTGGGCCATTTACCCTCCCTCCTCTCAGCCTTTTTGTAGCCTTGGGTACGACTGCTTTTGTAAGCAAGTGTGTTCAGGTTTGTTTATACTTGCTACATAAATGTCTTGAAAAAAAACAAAGATACATTTTTTTAATTCAACCTGTCTTCTTAACCAAAGAATAAATTCAATGAAAAAAATAAATGAATAAATTATCACCCACTGAAAATAAAAAAAGGGGGGTGGGGGGGTTTCATTTTTCAACTCTGACACATATCAGTGCAACAACCAGTCAACACAACCTATAATTTCCCCGTGGGAGACATTAAGGAGAGGGGAAGCAAAAGACAGGGAGCAAAGCATATATGCTGTGCTCTAAATGGGTGAGGCTTATTAGTTCTCATGGGCAAACGGCTTTCAGGAAAGGCTCAAATATAGTGTATAGAAATAAAGTGAGGAGAAAAAGATGTGGAAGTATGAATTGAAATGTTGGATGCTGAAAAATAGGAAATATAGTAAGTGAGGGAAAGAGACGGGAGAGAGGGATGATGGCGAGGTTTTCAATGTGAGCCAACAATCAGTCTAAAAATATTCTTGATGATATATGTCTGAGAACATTCAAATGAGTGTTTGTGTATGTGTGGGCAAAAGAGAGAGTGTGTGGGTGCCCAACAGTAGTCAGAGAAGATTTATTACATTTTATTTACAAAAGTGCAGAATCTGAAGTCCCACAGAGAAATGACTGAAGGCCTGAAAGACTAAGAGATTGTATAGGCAAGGGAGTGAGTGAGAGTTAGCGATATGAGAGCTCATCTAACTCTAAATCTCAGATAGAGTTAATTCTTCACAGTAATTTCTGATCTTTTCTTCAGAAAGTCCTCTACTTCCTGATCATAATCTTTTTCTAACGCAAGAGTTCACTTTGAGGGTCCTGATTGAATTGGAGTAAACCAAGCTAAACACAGCACTGTACGCCAATTGGTAGGTTAAGGCGTTTCACCCTCTCCTGAATGTTCGTATGTTGACATGTGCTTCCTCTCCTGCACGCGTGTCATCTATCACCACACACTCACCTCAGCAGGAGCAAATGAGCATGGTGATATGCAGAGTAACTATCTTTACTGACAGCATGCATGTTCTCAGGTGGCCCTCTAAGTACCTGTTACACATAACCTATTGCAAATTGTGAGATGAGATGAGAAAAGACAGCAAAAACATAATCAGGAGATGGCAGATCAAAGGAAGTATATAGAGCTGAATGTTGGAAAAGGATGGCATAAAGACTCCAATGAACATCATGTGAACATCACAGATAGCTTTGTTTCTATATAGTAATGCCAACATGCTGTACATAATAAAGTTATCGCTATCATAATTAAAAGAGATCATTTTTAGTTTTTACAGTTATGGTATGTGTTGGGTTGATATTGTAACATGTTTAAATAATATAGGTATATTATTACTAAAATTGTATTTGTTATATAATCTTTTACATGTTTTTCTTTCCTATAAGCACAAATGCACAACATATATTTGTGAAACAAAACTACTTTTTTTTAACTTTGTACCTTTAATCTTGGTAATTCACAAGTAACTGTAATTTTTGTCCCAAGTCAGCGACTGAGAAAGAGAAAAAGCCATGTAAAAACAGACAGCCATTTACCCTGTCTCTGAAAAAAATACAGCAATATATATTTCACTCCCAGAATAAAGTGCAAAATGGTAGTGTGTTGTATTGTGTTTGTGAGTGTTGGGACCAATCTGCAGTCGTGGGCAGAGTTGTATGTTGGTGCTATAGTAAGCAGACAGGACACACGTGTCGTATCGTCCGCCAACACTCATTAACACTGCATGGCCCTTTAGACAGCAGTGTTTAGCATTCTATAATGAGTTTCCCTCCGGAGCAGCAGGCTTGAATGTCACTCACAGTCAAATGCAGTTTAAGTTGGGAGGTGGTGATGCGTGCGGGTGGAGCAGTGCGCATCAAGCTTGTATCTGTTTTCTGAACACAGAAGTGAAAGTAAATAGACATTAGATGACTCTTATAAAAAAAATAAATAACCGCAAGCACATAGAGGAGAAAGCAGAAAGCAAGCGTTTATAGAGTATAACAGCTATGTGTTGGGGGACATGTTCTCAGCAGGCACTCTGGACAGACGAAATGCCAGAATAAATGCCACAGACTGTGTGCGTTTTCTGTGGGCATGGCCTTTTAGGCTAGACAGAGTCTATTATTCAATTAAAAACCGCAGAACCCACTGGCCTTAAATAAAACCCCAAATTGGATCCAAGTTTGCAAGGCAATGCATTGCACAATGAGTGGGAGTGACATTTTTATTGTTTAACCTTAGGCTGATGAGCCTGTGCAACACAAGAGCCCCATCTTGACATTTGCTAGTTGTTGAGGTAAACAAACAGAATACAAAACTCTGGAAATGCTTGAAAGTTAATTCATATACTTTGATAACCAACTGAGAAGAATTATGGAGAGAAATAAATCTGATAGCTGGACCCAATTTCAACTTAATTGTACACTTGTAGTATTTGAAGACTCCACCTACGCTTCATTAAATGGAATATTTTTTTAATGAATAAAACTCTAAATTGTTCCCACCAAAGAAAAATATTTTTTATTTTCTTATGTGATATTTTGTGGTAAAAGTAAAGACTAGAATGAGAGTGTTAAAGTAACACCAAACCCTGTTAGGTGTGGGTGGCTTCTTTGATACAGGAAAGGCATGGAAGTGTGTGTGCGCATGCATGTGCATGTGTGAGTGTGAGTGTGTGTGCTTTTTAACAATAGCAGTACAATATGTCATATGCTTGTCCCGTCTCTTATCTTAAATCATTCATATTAACCTAAGAAATCAGTGTGAAGGATAAAAACTGTTTATTTAATTTCAACATTTCAATGTGTTTAAGCAAAGAATATCCATTATTATTACCCACTGAACTGAAAAAAGCAATTTCCTGAATGCTACCTACATAACTTTATGAATCCATCAGAGGAGAGCGGTTTTTGAAAGTCTTCTACATTTCAGTGCAGCCAGTAGAGAAGAGGAAACTGCAATTACTGCTTCACAGTAGATATGTGTATATATCTATCTATATATATAGATAGATAGATGATAGATAGATATATACATTGTGAGGTCAAAGTGACCTTTGTAAATCAAAAGCCCAAGCTAATATCTGACTCCTAAGACATAGGGTTAAAATGGATAGAATCATGTACACACATTACAGGAATGTCTAGAACTATAAATATAAAGCCTCTCTCCTCTGCTGTTGTTGATGTGGATTTTATCTCATGACTGATTCTTTTAAATGTATGATGCACACACGCTTTTGCAGTACACATTTCATTCCTTATTGTATCATTTACATATCCACCCATTGTATATATATTCTCTTACTCTTAGTTGCGGAGGGCTGGAGCCTATCCCAGCTACCACAGGGCAAGAGGCAGGGTACACCTGCCTCTAGACAGGCTGCCAGTTTGGCACAGGGCCACAGACAACCATTCACACTCATATTCACATCTATGGGCAATTTTGCATCACCAATTAACCTAACCCCACTAACTACATGTCTTTGCACTGTGGGAGGAAGCCATAGTACCCAGAGAGAACCCACGCAAACACAGGGAGAACATGCAAGCTCCAGGCAACAGTGCTAACCCCTGCCGTGCTGCCGTACATGTGCATTTCCATATGCTTTTCAAGTATTGATTTCATTGTTTGGCAATTGCATGCAACTTTTACCTTTACTTCAGAGGTGAAGGTCTGTCGGTGTGGCAACAGACCTGAAGTCTACTTTATGCTGTTCTATGCATTTACAAATGCAACTACAATTCAAGTGAAGGTCTGTGAGTGTAGCAACAATCAATGACAAACAAAGATGCTTCAGAAAAGCCTGATTTTTCTTCTTTTGATCTGTAGTGCTTCAGTGCTCTCCTCAGGATGGGAAAATCAAGGCAAGACTCTATGATGAAAGATAAAACAAATTTCAATGTATGTATGTGTGTTTTGTGTATCATCTAACATGTTCATGCGCTCTTTAGGCTAAGTCTGTGTGTGTTTTTGTAGTCTGTACATAAAGTGTAGTCTCTGCATTCTCGTTAGTGCATGTGGTCAAGCGTGGATTAATTAGCAGTGATGTAATTCACACTGTCACCTCCCATTATTTTCAAAGTGCACAATCCCCACCCTACTCTTTATCCCCCTTGCTTCCTCCCCACTTTTTGTTCCTCTCTTTTTATGTCACCCCATTCCCTTGTTATACCTTCGGCACCACACATTTACACACACCTGCCTCTTGTTTTTCTACCCTCCCTCCCTGCTTTTCTGCCTCCCTCAAACCCTTCCTCTCTCCTCATCTTGATTTTATTTTATACTGTTACCACTCACCCTCATATCACCTTTCATCACATCAACTTTTCTATCTCTCAGCACATTGAGCATTACTTTCCCCACGGTGGACATTCTCAATTCTCTTGTTTTTACCCTAAGGGCCCAGACGCACCAGCAAAAAGAATTTAAGATTTATATCAGCAAAATTTCATTTTATTTCTACAAAAGTACAGCACTGCAACAACACAACACAACAACTGCAATGAGCACCATTTCCCACAAGCCAAAACCATAGCAAGTGAAGCACCAACCAACTTACCAACTAACCAAGAGTAAGTTCATTCAAGTCTATAATCTAATAAGATAATCTATATCACAGACTGTTTGCAAATGACAGATGTAGCCACTGTGTCGTTATCCACTTGTTTGTGTATTCACATTTTAGAGCCTCCATTTTAGCTTTGTGGTGATATGCTTCCTATTAGAGCCCGAGGTGAGTGACCACATTAGGATCACAAGTTGGAGTCAGTTAGGCATCACTAGCAAGCTTGACTAGCAGGCAATTATACAGACACAGATACTGTGTAATATACTAATATTAGAATTCCACTCAGCAAAAAATGGACCACAGTCAGCCATCATAACAATCCAGTTTTTCAGACTACTGTATTGAAATATCCCGAAAGGCAATAGCTAGACAAATACAACTGTGTGATGCATGACTTATACCGCAAGGTTAAGCATGAAGATCAACTCTAGCAGCCTGGGCAGCAAATGGTTCCACCAAAGGCCGACAAAAATCCCTCTTAAGGAAAAAGCCAGATGAAGGTATTTCAAATCTGGAAAGCATCCAAGAATCACACTCAATACAAGGAGGATGGAATTAGCCTCTGAAATGATCTTGACAGGAAGCACGACACACAATGTAGCAGAAGAATAGAGATGCCAGAGCTCTTGATCAAAAGGCCTTGTATTGCGGTTTCATCAATCACCACCTCATCTCAGTGCCATAGCTGAAAATCACCCCAGGTTACAACCACTCACACATACATCTTTCTTTCCTACACATAGTAGAGCTTAGAAAAACACACTATTTGGGTGATATAATTATATAACACTGAAAATGCATGTCAGATGATAAATGACAGTTCATTAAGAAGATAATTTACTAATGTTGTTTATCGTTAGCACAAAAAGGATTATTTAAGGGGAATGTTCATTTCAGATGCTTCCATTAGGGACCGTGAAGACTTCAAGTACCTTGTCTTCTTGACTGTTGTGTTATTTATCTTTATATCTTCTTTATTTTGAATATTACATGTTTTAAAACAATACTGAATGAAAAGCAATCTTTTTATTTTGCTAAAAGCACATTTCAAAAAGGAACTCAGTCAAATGAACACTGCATAAAGTTCCAGTCCAACCAATGGGATGAAAGAATAATGTTTCACTGTCACTGTTCACGTTCAGAGGGACTTGCTATTTTATTTAACAGTTCTTCGGGAAAGGTCATATCTAATAAAAAAAAGATGCAAATGGTCACTAGGGTGTGCTGGTTATGAATATAGAAGAGTGATTCTTTATCATCCACAAGCTTTATGGTTACAATATCAGCCCACAGAACAATGATTTAATGTGAGCTGTTAGCTCCTTGAATGATGAAATGAAAGCCTTTTATCATACTGATAAAATTGTAGTCCAGGGAGATTTGAACACAATTCTGGATGAATAGAAAGACAGGTGTCGATCAGGTGGAACACACATCACTTTATCGGGAACCTTTATGGATTCAGGCTGACTTTAGAAGATATATAGAGAGTCAATAGGTGTTTCAGCACACCTGGTTTAAACCAACCAGAACCAGTAATCCCCGAATCCATTACTGGCTACCTTTATAAAATAAAATGTTATTTATGAGTTGATAGTATCTCTTAAACACGAAATACACTGAGAACTAAAGTTAAAAATTGGAATTGTTCTCTATAAAAGACCCTCAAATCAATTTATATATAAACAAATCCGAGTTCTTTAAATATAATGTAGGAAAATATTCAATTTCTCATTTCTTATAGCTGTGAAAGAAGAAAGTGTTTAAATAAGGGACTAAATACACACAGTAACAAAAATAAACCTACAGAAGAGGACAGTTCAATCTTTGTATTGAACTGCATAAAAAGATTGGTGCAGACTAGAAAAAAGCAATCAAGAGAAAAATGTCATCACAAAATTAGTGATTAGAAATGAAGAATGATCTGATCCCCAAAACAATCTCTTATGAAGTCTTTTTTTTTATAGATCAAATCAAATCAACTTTCTGTGAACATGACTCCTCAATCTTTTTGGAAGAAATTAAAGATAAAATTCTCACAGTTGATAGAGTTCCAAAACATCTGTGACACAAAAATAACACACCCATCAAGAACCATAATATGCACTCAAACACTTACCCTCAGAGAAAATAGTTCACCTCTGATGATTTGACAGCAAATCTTTGGACATTTTTAGGGTGTAATTTCTAAAGTTTCTGAGGTTTATGCATTTTACAAACTTTACAAGAACTGGTCTGGTAATGGAAGTTAAAGTTAAAACTTGGTGTGCTAAGAGCTAGCCATTGGGCACGTTACAGGCCTGCTAACCTTGTAACCTTTTGCAACAGTTTAATGCCTCACCTACTTTACAAGAAAATACAAATGTTGTTTTGGTGCAGTTTTTGGACTTTTATACATAGTCCCTCTATATGGCTCAAATGTGCATAGCATAATTTTGAATGCAGGCTAGCTAAATCAAACCAGCCCAAAATTAGCTTTAGGGTTCTTTAATCTAAATTATGAAATTTGATGTTCAGTTAAAAAAATAAAAGGTTGAAACATAAATTTTCTCAGACATCATTCTTGCAATTAAACTAAACATACACATCTATATGTAATCCCACATTTACCATAGTCTTCTTTATCCAGTACTTCCAGTGTTGTGGCTCAGCTGCAGGGGAGGGGTGGAACAGTGGGTTCAGGGGACAGTGCCAGGGAAGGCTAGCCGGGACAGCTGATTTTCACCACGCTAACCACGCCTTTCCTACTTCAGTAGCCACTGGGGCCTGGAGTGCAGGGTGGGTAGAAAGCTGCTCTGGAGCAGCATAGAGGTGGCTGCAGCATCCGGGAAGTGCGGCTGCTGGATGCCATTGTCCTGGAGCAGTTCATGGAGGGCCTTCTGGGGGGATCAATGGAGTGGGTCAAGTGTCACCTGCTCATCCTATAGTTTTGTCTTCAGTATCTGGAAAGTGTGCTATTAAATGGAACATTTGTGTGTAGATAAATATGTTGCAAAATGTGGCTGGACCTGAGCAAAGAGTATATCCCTGTACACTTCAGAATTTATCCTACTATTTCTATCAGCAGGCAGTTCATCAGTGAACACTAATGACTCACTTCTACTGGTAGCTATACATGCCTACGCTCCCCCATGTTTGACAGATGATGTGATATACTTCTAGTCTCAAACCTATTCTTGTCTTTCTCCATACCTCTTGATCATTCCAGTCCAAATTAATCATGGTTTTATATGTTCATTTTATTGTTCAGAACTGTGCAGTCACTTTTAGATGTTTTCTTGAGCGTAACCAGGGATTTGCGCCATGCTTTAAAATGTGTATTTACTTAATGAAGGTATCTCTTGATTGCAGGCTTTGACAGCGATATGCCTTTTTCCTCCAAAGTGTTGTGTAGTGGATTTTTGTATGACATGTATACCTATAAATCTAACATGATGGATTTTTGTACTTATATATCGATCTGAATAACTTTCATGTGGAGTTTTAGGCATGCAGTGGTTCACACACACACACACACACACCCACAAGTCATGCAGCACACTCATGAGGCATATCTTCACTGTCCTGTACACACACACACACACACTATAAACCTACACTGGAGTATTTTATTTTTATGTTATGCATTTAACTCATATATTTGATGTAGTTAGGCCGAGTATTATTCACATGGATATCATAAGATTATCACAAAAACTATGCTATTTGCTGTACTAATGTGTGACCTTTGACCATGTTGTGACCTGTTGTCAGAAGGTAAAGCAAAGGGTTAACCTAGGGGTGTCACTTTGGGCCGGGCCCTCAGCCAGGGCCCCGTGTGAACTCTGGCCGGTACTTGACCCTGCACCTGCTGTTCCTGGGCGCGTGGGAAAGTTACTCAGCAGCAGGAGGTGGGACTACTGGTACCTTTAAAAGGGGGCCTGGGAAAGCCCTCGGGGCTTTTTCCTGCTGTCTGTCCGTGGGGTTGGTCCCTACCTGCATGCGCTTACTGCGAACACCCTAGGGGAGCTTTGCTTTTCCTTCTGTTTTGCTGAGCTACACTGTTCAATAAAACAGCTGGCATAGAACTTTGCTCCTCTCCTGTAATTTTTGTGTTTTTGACTTTAATTGAAATTGGGAAGCTGAGATCCACCTATTGCTAATTTGAAGAATTACTCTCCATTGTGACAACTACAGTTGTCTTGGCTAGATGTTGTAAAGGCTTTTTTCTTAGTAACGGAAATAATTCTTTAATGATGCACTTTTCTGTACTGTGTTCTTTCAGGCCGTTTGGTGTTGTTGAGCTGGTCCATGCATTCCTTCTTTTTATGACTGCACCAGATTGTAGATCTGGCCACTCCTAATGTTTTTGCTATCTCTATGATAGGTTTATTTTGTCATTTCAACGTAATGATAGCCGAATCACATTCTCTTTGGAACTTCCTGAGAGTTCCAGCATTACACACTTGGAATCAACCCGTGTCCTATTATCTACTTAGAATGTCATGAAATAAGGAGAAAACAGGCTACATCCTTCCATAAAACTTGTCAGTCAATTTCTTATTACTTAGAGGGCTGGGTTAAATTCCTAAAGATAATACGTACCCTTGAATTCTACTTGAAAGTCTACACTGTAATCACTTCTTGATTGTTTGATGTAAAATCAACTGTAGTGGTGTGCTGAGGCAAAATAAAAAAAATAAAAAATCATCATACCTTTTGATCCTAACTGTATCTTTTGATATAACTAAAGGTCGGTATATCTTTGCCTCTTTTGTGTGAGTGTGAGTGTGGAAGAAGAGAAAGAAAATAATAAAAGGTTAAGTGATTCCAATCTCATTCTATTTGCTATGGGAGAGAAAAATGACCGATTAACAATAGATAAGAGGCAGTTAATGTGATATTACATAATGATTACATATATCACATGCTCGAAACAACTGGTTAAAGTGAATTTGAATACATTTTTAACTCAAGGATGAATACTATATCCTGTGCCTTTGCTATGTTCCTCCCTCTTGTCTCATCCAATCCAACCCAACCCTGTGTGGCATTAAAGTGAACAGTGATTGGCCCATGTAAAAACCCTGTGTCAAATTCAAGGACATCAGTAAAATGGGAATAAAATACAGAGCTTCTTCTTCAGTGCTTCTTGGTCAGTGTTATATAATGAGACGTGTAGCGGATCCCCCTTTTCCAGTCTCATACATTATTTCACCTTCACTTGGATGTTAGTCGGAGAGTGGTATCAAGCCAAAGTGAGGTACCAGAAGGAACTGGTATAAAATAGCGGATGAGAAAGAGAGATCTAAAGAATGGCACAAATTAGGAGTGACATATTATGCTTTTTCATGTCAATGTCTCATAAGATTTTAGAACAAAGGCAAGTCGTTTCAAATGAGTGGGGCATTCAAAAAACAAACAACAGCTTTCAGAATGTTCCGCTGGACTGATCGATGGTTTGCCAAATATCAGTCACTGCTCTTTTTTTGGTGCAGTGTTACGCTGTGTGTTTGTCCTTCGTGATGGCTGAGGTAGACTGAGGATATGTACGTGAGAGACAGTGTAAAGGCAAGTCCAACAATAAGTCATGATTGATTTTGTCCCCTGCCAGTTGGAGGAAGAGACAAACACGTTCCCCACAGGGCCTAGTGAGATAGATTGTGTACCACGAATGCCATTGTTACTGAAAACCACATTTTCCCTGACAAGGCAACGCAATTTCTCCTCCTTCTCTCCTCCTTTCTCAGGCTGGCAAATACTCTTAGTCTGATAGATGGCATTTTATCCAATCACACATCTCTCGTCTTCTTTGTTTCTCCCATCCCATACCAAACACACAAACACATAGAAGAAGAGAGACAATGGCAAACATGACTCCACATACTGTATGCATGTTTTAAAAGTCAGCAATTAAATTAAAGCGCATCTGGACTTTACTTGATACGCCCACAGGCACTTGGTATTTAAGCAAGGAAGGATCGTAAGTCCTTTGTTTAAAAAATATGGGGGGATGTAAAACACATGACAGTCTTTATATGAGAAAAAATGGAGAGAACATAGTTAAGCATAGAGAACAAAAGGTTCTTTGTTATGGCGAGAGTACTTATGAAAAAAGGTTTTGTGTTATTTAAGTGAGTACATCAGTCACTCAACAATGTTTCACCAAGCTGCAAGTAAAAGCATGTTATACTGAACATTGATTATCAAATAAAAAGTCAAACTAAAAGAGGTCTCTCGATGACATTTACAGTACTGTGCAAAATTCTTGAGCAATAATAATAATAATAATACATTTATATTTTGTCAAGAAACTGGGAAAAGAGTGCAGCACTTTATTGAAACAGGTGCAGCGATTTATTGTATTTCCATGTATGTTTACATGCATGACATTGGAGAGATTGTGCAATTCTAAAAGACTTCAAAGTCATCTGAACTTTCTTGTAATCTCTCTAAGTAGTCTTCAGGATTAATTTCTTGAAGAACTATCAAAGCTCATGTTGAATGTTAGATGCCTTTCGTTTCATTCTCTGTCAAGATGATCCCACACAGTCACACTTGAGGTCTGGACTTTGGGGAGGCCATTCCATGACTGATATTGTTCCACTGTGTGTGTCTTTCTTTCCAGGAATTTCCTATACTGCATTGGCAGTGTGGTTGTCTGATGGTACTTTTCTGATGATCCTGTGTTCATCTTTCCATCAATTTTGATAACATTACCACCACCACCACTGGCAGAGCCCAAAACCATGACTGAGCTTCCAGTGTGTTTTACAGATGTCTGTAGATACTCACTGTTGAACCTCTCTCATAACTTCCTCCATGTGTAATTTGGCATAACTCAGCCTTTCTCGCTGTTTTCCTTCCTTAAGAATGTCTTCTTGGAAGCCACTCTTGCCACTTAAACCATTTCTGATGGGGCTTTAGTGAACAGTTTTTCTTTTTCTGAAGAACGTGACTTTAAGAGACTGTTTTTATTTGTGCCACTTGTCCATTTTCCTCCATTTTTTTAAAGACACTCTGCACACTGTGCCAAAATATGTCGAGTTTTTGATGACTAGCTTTTTTGGAATAACCTTGTTGGTCCAAATTACTATTTTATGCCTGCAAAACTGTGTCATCTTTGGCATTTATCAGAACACATCATGTGTTTTTCTGAAAGGTTGCTCGTAAAAAGGTACCACTATAAAAATCACAGGAAGGCTTTGCTGGAAGCAAACTCTAAAGATATGATGGCTGATTTCAGACTGTTGCATAGAACTGTATATTTTCCAATTAAAGCTTATGAAACACTTTAAAACATCCAGAGACATTTTAAATTCTTGTAGTAACAGAAATCTAAGAATTTTGTTAGAGTGCACAACCAAAACACACACAGACACACAACACCTAAATAAATATATAAAACAAGAAAGGGAACAATGAAATACAGCTGTATTCCATTCTTGAATTCTCCAGTCAACGGGCTCTCGTGCTTTGAACAAAAGCTGTGTAGGCTGACAGAGGCACATTGTAACAGTGCAGGACCCTTGCCGTGTTTTCTCATCTGCCAGTCAGCTCCTGTTGATTACAGCTGGCTGCCAGGAAGAAGAAAATTAATCAGTGGTGTCAAATTGCTATGTAGCTCATCTGATCAGGCACAGGAACACACTCAGTGACACACAATTTATGCAGCGTGTGCAAAGGAAATCCATCTATTACACTGCCAGACATAGCCCCTTTGGAAATTTGCTAACCTTCACAAAGTTACCTTCTGTTGCTAAATGTTGCATTCACTTAGTTAGACTCTAGTTAGTAACTGCAAAGCTGTCTTTGCATTGAAAGAAAAAAATAATATTTTCAAAATTGTGAAATGGTGAGTTTAATTTATTTTAAAATGTTAGTGTGTAAAGTAGGTAGACAATTTTGCTTTCAAATCTTGGTAACTCTTTATAAAATGGCTTGCGACTAAGGGCCTAATTCACCTATAATTAAATGGAATTTCAATTATTTTATTTGAACATGTACATTTACACCGTAATTATATTTATCTGCAAATACTCAAACAAGTCAGGCTTTTACAGAAAAAAAGAAATACTTATACTGTAATTAAATGTAAGTAGCACCTATTACATAAATTCATGCAAGAAAGGAAACACAAATTATACCGTAACCAAGTAGTTTTTTGTTTTGTTTTGGGTTTTTTTGGTTGGTTTTTTTGTGGTTTTGTTAAAGTACTAGACAAGTAATTGAATTACTGTGTGATGTGTTGGTACTTTCTGCAGACAAACAATATTTCCTGTTACTGTTAACCCTATCTAACTTCATAATATCTCACTTCTTTTTAGAGTGCTCAAACATAACTTTTTTTTCTCAGTATGAAATTTACATAGTAAAATAATTAAATAACTGCATGTGCATGATACACATACACAAAGGTGTAAAGGGCAAAATAAATCCAATTCAAAATACAACCTAGGCCCCAAAAAGTGTTCACAATGTAAGATGGGGGAAATACTGATTGTTTTTCTGCAAATTTACCTTGATATTTCAACCTACTGAGAATTACCTACACAGTACCTAGATGTACTTGCAGTACAATCATTTGTTTCCTGTAAAACCCTGACTTGTTCTAGTGTGCCTACCTTTAAGTACTTGAAGCCTAGGCGAATTTCATCAGAGCACCCCTGTTGCTGATGTCATGGTTTTACAGTGCACTCACACAGCGTTGCTGCTTCAGCAGCCTATTTTGTCATTAATAGCATAATAAGACTCTCGTTGCTGCTGTTTTTGTTTTTCCATTAAAGTGGACGTTTCTTTTTCTAAATAAGCTAGAAAATGTGATTTAACCATTACAGACAATACAGAGTAGCCTATAAAGGTTAATATATGGTTTAAATAATCTGCTGCTACATGACATGGTTGTGCATCCCTTTGTGTAAAGATCTATGGAGTGGCAGGGTGATTTTCCAGTGTCTGTACTGAAAAATAATACTTTCAGTGCTTGATGATTTGGTGGACTCTGGTGATTGAGAGACTGAAATAAGGTTATGCATGTTTCTCATCTTATCTGCTTTGCCAAAAATAGTTCTTTAACTTCTTTAATAACTGAGCCTTTGTTTGATAACTAAAGGCTCCACCCTAAATGGTTGGATTAGACTGAAATCTCTGATTATTCGCTCTGAATTATTCTTAGACACTACAATAGTTCATCCAACTAATTAGGTTGCTTTTGAAGGTAACATTGTAATGTTTATCCAATTTAATTGAGGTTTCCAAATGTGAAAAGGGCTGATAATATTTGCAAACAGCATATTCCATTAATGTTAATTACAAGGCACTGCATGCATGACATTATGAGTGGGAGCTGAGCCCCCCTAAAGGTTTGAACCTAGAATCACCTCTGATTAGAAGGTAAATAATTTCAAATTAAATACAATGAAATTCTATTTTATTACATGGGAATTATACCCTTAGCTGTGGGGCATGTTATAAGTGTAAGTGTCAGCAAAATCTTTTACCCATTTGCATTATAATCTCAAATTAAAAGATGATTTAGTGAAAAGGGCCCAACTGCTGCATATCTCTGCTGATTTCATGTTTTTAACTTGTCACAATCCGGGCTGCACACGGGCCACAACAAAAACCCAAATATGCATTCAAGTATTGTTCAAAAAACTATTTATTTTGAATAAAAGGGAAAAAAAGAAACCTTACACAAACCATGGCATGTGGGTGGAAGAATGGTGTACACAATGTTGTTTAGTGCAGAGCAAAACCAAAGGCAACCAAAACCCAAAGTGGTGTCTCAGGGGAAAGCGCCACACAACGACTGAGCTGTGATGGCTTTCATAGAACACTGGCACAACTGGGCCCAGGTGTTGCTATTGTCGCTAATTGGGAATGACCCACTCCACCCCTCCGATTCCTGCAAACGAGGCACACAAACAGGCCAGCAGAAAGGCAAGGTCGTTTGTTGATTTGGTGTCTTTGTGAAACACTTTGTAGCATGCATGTTACAACTGTTCCAAGACTAAAGACTATCCCCATTATTGACACCTTGAGGTGCAATATTATGGTTAACTATTTTTTGAGTGAGTGATGGGAAGTCACTGTATGAGTGTCCACTGGTTTCTCTGTAAGATCTACCTGTAGCTCAACACAGTGTATAAAAAGCAAGATAGTGACAGCAAATCCATTGTGTGTTTGCTGCCACTAACTTAATATGGAGCTATGTATATAAATGAATGATGGAGATAAATGAAATATGGTTGCATGGCAGATGAGACTTGGACTTGGGATGCTGCCTGCTAAAAGGGGATAGCAGTAGATTCATCCAATACGCAATTGGTGCCATCGAGGAGCCTTTCTGTGTTACTGTAAGCCAGAAAATGTCACAGATAGTTTAATCAAAGTATGTAACTATTGCCTTGGAAAGCTGACTTCCTGGCCAAGTGCTAAGAGTGGGTTTGGTAGTAATCAGGTAAAGCCTTCTGCAGTTGTAGTTTCAATCAGGAATGTCAACTTTGCCTCCCTGTGTTATTCTTTTCCTGTGTTGGCCTGATTGCCTCCTGGAGCTGTCTGATTTCTCAGCCTTTGTGTCAAATGACCATGTGTCACAGATAAAAATTTTGAGAGAACCTGGAGCTTTTTATTCATTCATCATGCGTGCCTTCTTGTTGGAGCTCTTACACTGGGGATTTTTCTCTGGTATTAGGAATGAGTTGAACAGCTGTTCAGGCTTGGTTCACACCAGTTTAACTATGGACTTGTCTTTGGATATTTTTCAGTGGATTTGCAAATAATTCTCTAACTTCTTGTAACGTATTTTCCCGCTTTTGCAGAAATGCCTTATGAGAGTCTTGACTGTTTACCCAGATTGTGTAATTACATGGACTACTGTATGTGCTGTTGTAACGCCTAACCAAAGATTAAGCAAAATACCAAAGAGGATAGTGGGATCTTTTGTCTCTATATACCTAATTTACTCCTCAACAGGTGAATCCTATCCTTAGTCAGTTGTTTCGACATTGCAAGATTGGGTTGAAAGCTACAAATGCATATCAAAAATATCTGCTGGTAAAGCATGTTAAAGACAATCAGATTTCTGCAAACCATGCTCACTGCAAAGGGATATAAAGTCTGAAGTTCTGTTGTGGGGAAATAGTGTCAAGCTGCATCAGGACTTGGAAGAGGGACTGCCACGGTTGCAAGCAGATACAAGCTAGCAACAGTTATTCAAGATGAGCTAGGATTTAGGAATGCAATGTGCAGGCTGCTAAGTCTGCCATATGATCCAGTAGCACAGCCTGTACCTCCCTCACAATCTAATTGATTATGTTAATGGGTTCCAGAATTGGTCAGATTGTTTCTGGGAAGAGGGATACAGAAAGTTTTGACAATGTTAAGTCTCCTCTTGTCCTCTAAGCACCATGTATTGATCTTCTGTTTGTGCTACAAATGGTGTATGGGCAGGTGGTATATTGTTTCAGACTGACAAAAACGGGGTTGAATTCCCTATGAGAGTTATTTGGAATTCAGCTCATACCAGTTTAATTACTTTGTCACAAAAAAGACTCTGGCCAGTGTATGGGTGTCACAAGATTCTGAAGTTTAAGTTGCCACTGTTTGTGTGGCCTATGCGGATTATAACAACTAGTTTCTCCTCAAACTACAGATTGATCCAATGGTTTTTGTATTTGTGATCATACCATTTCCACATCTGTCACATTTAAGCCCCAAATCAAGGGACTAATTATGAATTATCCCTTTTTATTCTTTTTTTTCTTTCCTTTTTAAAGTCTTCTGTTGCCACAATCACTGATGCATACAGTCCTTGTTGTATACGATTACTGTAATGCCGTTGGTGTGAGAGCCACAATTAACACACTCCTTTGCACAGGTTCAACACACTGACAGTTCCTAATAAGTCCAATTATTGTTTACAAACTCAAGCTGTCTAATCATAACTGCTTACTCACACTATTATCTAGGCTAGTTGTTTTCTCTATTGCAATATACTTTTCATTGGGTCATGGATTTACTTTGAGAGGAAAACACAGATTAAGTTAGTGGCATTACTATATTGAACACTGAGAGGAAGAGTTTTATGGCTGACTGCAAACATCAATCCTGGAACTTGCTCGTTCCTTCCTGTAACAACATGAAAAATGGGCATCTAGATAAAACATTGCAGTCTCATCCACCTCCAATGCACTGTAGCTTTCCTCTACTAACTTGCATATTTTCATATTTTTAAAGTGACAGTTTACTGAATGTTGCCTAATCCTCTGTGGCTTATAGATTTAGTCCATCTTCCTTCGCAGACTTAGTAACATCATATAATTACTGGCTGGCACATAAGTGAGAAACATTACTGAGGCAAACTGATTAATTTTGCCTGAGTGGATATTTGCCCTGTGATAGATGTTTGTGTGTGTTTAAATACAAAGTCAAGCAGGCAAATAACAGACTGAAACAACAATGGGGCAGCTCAGTTTTACCTGTCAGTAAGAACCAGAAGGCATTAAAACAGGTAAACAGATCAAAGCCTGCACTTCAAAATGACACACAAAGACAATGGTACACAGATCAGGGGCACACAATGGCCTACAGCAAAAGAGTAAGGTAAACAGTTGACCTGACTGGTCATGCCTTTTTATTGACAACGTTAGCTGGTTCTGTCCCAGTTAATGTTGGCACTGCATGAACTCATTTCTTTGCGTAGTTGTGATGTAATTGTGATCAAACCATATTTCACATTTAGATTAACATTTTGTGCAGTGCCCCAAGATGATCTGAAAGATGACTTTTCATAATGTGTTATAGTGTTCATGGACGATGTAATGCAGCATTTATTGGACGACGCAGGACCTCAGCCTCTCCAAACAGCTATATCCATTATACTGCCACATTTTCTTCAAAGCCTAGCTAAATATGGAATATCATTTTTCTTGTTGAAGAAATGTCATGGGAGCATGCCTTTCCCATTCTCTGCCACTCCTGGCTTAATTAGAGTTCTGTAATTACTGGGACTGTAATTTCTGGGCTGAGGAGATGGGATGTGTAGCGTGGGTTGCGAAGGAAATCCTTAGAGCTTTCATGCAAAGCAAGCGTAGATGCTTTGTCTCCCATGCAATCGTGTCAAAAGGCTCCCAACAGTCTAATCTCAAAGTGGAGATAAATTAGGCCATTATCTAGACTTATATTACATTTTTTAATCTGTTTTAATCAATAAGAGTCCTGACATTTATAAGTCAAGAATTTGACCTGTAGTAACACCTCCTGATCATTGCGTCAGGCTATTATCTGCCAGAAACACTGGCACTTGGCCTGAATCCAGCCAAGCAGATGGGGGCAGGTAGAACTGTTTTTGATGCTTTATGTTAAGTGCCTAGAAAGGAGTAGGCCAGCTTGAGGAAAATAAGCCGATTGTGTATTATGCTGTCAGGCCGCTGCTGATGATGATGATGCAATCTCAGACAGTGAACTCTCCCTCTGTTTTTTTAATTTCCCCAAAGCATCTGTTTCTAAACAGGGGTTTTATCCTTTAAAGCTGAGACACATTGTAACCTTCAGCTGTTTTATTCTTTTCTAAGCACTAAGCAGGATAGCCAGGGGGAACAAATTGCTGCTAGGACACTATACACACTTAAATATGGCTAATTACCACTACAATCAGTTCAACGCATTACTAACTATGTGCTTAGGGAGACTGAGGAACTACAGTGAAAACAACAGATTCACTCAAATGTTAGCTCTTAAAAAATGTAAGTACTGTACGTGCATTTAGAATTCTAGGGCAGTGCACAGAGCAGGCATGTTTTAATTACTTCTGCACTATATGTGGTATATATCAACTTAAATTATTAAAATGTAACAGTTTTTTTCTCATGAGCCTTCAACTAAGCTCTTTTCCCAGTTTTTTGCTGCTGATTTAGATTTGAAAGCGTTTGAAGAACTTAGCAATTTATGGTCAGATTCTTGAGTCCACTCTCCCTCTCTGTCTCTAGCTCTCGCTTTCACTTGCTCTAAGTGTATTGTGTGTTGACAGCTCTTTGAACTATAGGGCTTCATATTGTGAGCTACTCAAGCAAGATAAAATAATGTAGATCTACTTCAGAGAGAGACAGAGACGGGGGAGAGTGCACTCTGCTGACACTAAACTGACAGGAGTTTTCCAATACCCATTAATTCTTTTTTTCTTAGATGAAACAAATTATTTTAAACTTGTCAGTGTGATTTTTGATGGTGTCCCAGGAAATCAAATTTTTAAAGTTATTGCAAAACTACCTAAATATCTTCTGAAGCAAGAACACCTTTGCTTACAGCACTTCCAGCATTCAGAAAGTAGATTGCTGTGGCGATTTAATCATCTGGCAGCTTGCCTTTGGCACAGTGTTCAAAAGCTTGTCTGAGATGTGTAACAAAGGTAATCTGACTTGATTCACTTCACTTCATAGCTCCACAAAGGTGTCTAGGTGGTCCTCAAACATGGTCAGGAATGTGCCAGTGTTCTTGTTATCCTCTTTGAGCCCCATTAAATGTGATGAAACAAACCAGTTGCCAGTGCTAGTGGAATAGTCAAATACATATAATTAAACTAGTAATTTAACTAGTAATTTAGCTCTGACATAATTTAACGTTTTGTGATTAATCATCTACTAACAAGCTAAAAAAAATGTTGTTTGTTTTTTATTTCTTTTTTATCTTACTATGCTTCTCTATTGTGATTGCACATGCTTTAATCAACTCTGCCTCCTTTCTCTTTATTCCTGACCACTGTGAAAACATGCCCAGGAAATTTATTCATCAGTCACCATCACACACTTTGTTTTTCATGTATAAATCTCAGACTGTGTGTAGATGGATGCAGCCACCATGACATCACCCATTGGCTTATGGACCACTGTTTTAAAGTCAACTCAGCAATTTGTCTTTTTTTAAGCCTAAAGTGACCATATTTGAAGAAGAGGGCAGACCTGGGGCGTTGCCAGCTAAGCTGCCAAGCTTGCTTAGGAAGGTTCATCTGTAATTCCCTGCATATTAAATGGGTTGCTAACTTTGGCTAGGGAAAAACAGTCCTAAAACAAAGTGTACTTACTGGAGAAATGGAATAGCGGATTCTTTAGAGTGTCTTTTAAAACAGATGAATAGTGAACAAGATGAAACAGCACCCACCTGTCATGCAAACAAAGCATGCTTTGCATAATAATATTCTTTTAAGACTGTGCTACTCTACCAGACCAAAGTTGATATTCCCTGCATTTTCCCATTATTTCTTTTTCTTTTTCTCCTTTTAATTTGCTAAACAAGATGTCCCAAAGGGGAGTTTTGCTGTAGCTTAATTGTTTCCTGAATAAAGTATTTGGAAGTTTGCACGAGGCTTTTATTTTTATTTTTTTTTTAACACAGCTAGTTGTGTTTCAGTGCTTAATGTGATCATTATTAAATTTACAAAGACTATGGAACACAATCAAAGGGCGCTGACAGCATTATTAGAATTTTTTTTTTTTTTAAAGTAGTATCACATATCAAACAAATATATCAAACTGAAAATCTGAGAAAATTATACTTTTTTCCTTACACTCTATCAACAGCACGGGCTATCTTTCCTCATCCAGCATTTCTGAAGCAATTTGAAAGCCAATCTCTTTATAGAAAATAGAAACCACATTCCCTGTGGCTTTATGATACTTGCTGATAGAGGAAATCCCTTGAATTACCAAGCCTCTTTTCAAAGACCTTGATCTTACGTTTGACATCTTCTTCCATAACCTGAGGTTCTTGAATTGTCACAATGACAACAATTTGCAGAGGGTTCTGCAGCCGCTCAGCATACCGGATCCCAGCGAGAAAGGAAAACCTTTCTCTTGAACATGATATAAGCTGAGGTGCCAGACAATTGTGGTTTATCTTTATTATATATTGGTGTTTATCATATCCAACAGCTTCCCCTACTTTTGCCAAACAAGTTTCCAGGATTGATTGATTGATTGATTGATTGATTGATTGATTGATTGATTGATTGATTGATTGATATTATGCAATTGCCTTTTAATTAAAGTAACTTATATTTTTAAAATTAAATGAAACAGTATATTTATTTTGCATTTGAGGAGCATATGTTTGAAAAACTCAGGAACTACCAACAGTCTAAATGAAACTAAGCCTAGACAGGGAAAATGATTTACCCACTGACTGGGAGTTGGGCAGACCAACCAGCCACAGTCAGTAAAATATCTTTGTGCTCCTTTTGTAATGATTCCTATGGTAAGCAATAATACATTGTGTGTTTGTGTGTAACACTGAAATATTTTTAACCTCACTTAGTGAAGAGGGTGCTTGTGAACTACTTGAAAGAATTCTTAAAAATAAGGGCATCCTGTGTATGTGTGAGAGAGGGTAGACATGATAAATTATAATCACTGTCTTCTAGATAAATGTTGCTTTGGATAAACTGTGCAGCCACACAAAAGCAGGGCTCTCAAACATGTTTTTCCGTATTCTAAAAGAACACTGTTCACCCGATAGCCTAACAAATAAATAAATGAACAAAACAAAAAGTGCTGCCAGCTGCCTCACCGTTAATGCAGACGAATGTTTTTTGAGCACAATAATGATGTTATTTCAGATGTCAACGTATCAGTGAGATGTTAAACTGTATCCATGCACACACACAGACACAGACACAAATAGATAGATAGATAGATAGATAGATAGATAGATAGATAGATAGATAGATAGATAGATAGATAGATAGATAGATAGATAGATAGATAGATAGATAGATAGATAGATAGATAGATAGATAGATAGATAGATAGATAGATAGATAGATAGATAGATACCCAGTTTTATTCTCAGTATGCTGTGTGTTATATAGTATAAAATACTATATAAAGAAGAAAAAGAGGTGGACAGACTTTTGTGAATTGTTTATAGTCAGTAATAATGATAAAGCCAACACAATTTACTGTAGAATCCACTCCACTTGACCCACAGTTACTATATGAGTCAGAGGACAGCTAACATTAATAAATGAGCATGCTGTGGACGATCCATTAAAAAGTGCTTTGAAGCTCCATTTAAGAAAAGATGGTTCTCTAACCTGCTCAGTGTAATTTCAATGAGAAATGGTTAGTCTACATCGGAGGACATTCACACAAATTAATATAAATGTAGTTTGGGAAAATATTTGTCAGAATAAGGTAGTGGTTATTGTAGTCACTGTCAAAAGCCATCATTTCACAGTAGCACATGCCATATGCCCCTGTGTATATATATATATATCTATTAGATGACAAGTGTGAGTAGGGACAATGAATGTACCAAGGCAGGGATAAAAGTGACAAGACCGAGAATCAAAGCAAACCACACAATGTAAGAAGTGATGGAATTGTTTTTATTGATTGTGTTTTTTTCTTACAGATGCGAGAAGGAGAACAAGAGAAGGAGGGATGCTGACAAAGACATAGTTAATACATCCTGTGCAGTGAATTTAGTAGAAAGGAACAGTTAGGTGTAATCACTCAGAAGTCAAGTCAAGATGAAGGCCTTTCACGGTGTAGCTCAAAGGAAAGTGCAAGTGGATGCTGAGAAAGAGAGGAAAACAGGGGACAAGAGACAGTAGATAAAAAGAGAAGAGAGATAAAATGAGGTTTCATCTTTGAGGTCTTTGTCTTTAGCTCTAGTGTCGTCTTTTTCCACAGGATGGCTTCAGGCTTTGCATATTTACATATTTATTTCACTTGCACAACTATTTACATAATTACCATATTAAAAAAACAAACCATGACAGCACTTTGTGGTATATGAACCTGCAGTGAACTCATGGTTTCTGAACACGACTTCAGTTGCAATGGGTACAAACACAATATTCTCTGTTTTTATCATTCACTGCTGCCCATCATTTTTTTATTGCTTTTTTTGTCCTCTCTCTACCCCCATGGGCAAGCATGAAAGGTGCAGGATGCATTACCAATGTGAAGGGGAATGTGTGTGTGTGAATGTGTGTAAATGACCTACTGTGCCCCTGCTGAAAGACCTGTACACCATACGGGTCTCTCCATCTGATTTGTCCCATCTGCTATCAAGACAGGTAGTGTCTACACCAGTGGAGAACTCTCTTTTTCCCTTTGTCTTTCTGTCTCCCTCGATCGGTCTCAGCCTTGTCTATTTCATACACATACATATGCGCTCACACAGTTGTGCCACAATAGAGAGCGCTTGTTAGTGAGACATCTGCCAGAGTATAGACTGACTGACATCAGTCATCCAGCTGTAACAGATGATCATGAGGAGCAAGGTCAGCATTCTCTGCCCTGTCCTTTCTAACCCTGTAAGGCCTTTGGCTCCACTGTGAGTGCTGTCTCTACTTTTGAACAGCAGGTACATGCTAACTTTGCTCAAAATTTCACCTCTTGTCTGGTTCTGGAGTTTTATTCTGGTCCTACAGATTCAATTGAGTGCAAGTTTTCAAAATCACTTGGCCTCACTTGTTTGTCCTGGTGACATTTCTGCCGGTTTAAATGCATGACAGAGCAACAGGCACTTTTATAGTATCTGCTTGTTGAGTGATGACGTCTAAAATCTTTCTTGATAATGTGTTTTAATGCTTTGTGTCTTTGTTTTATTTGATAAAAACAAGCTCTCCAAAAATAATCAGTGGTTATTTTCAGCCATTCTGTCTTTTTATTAGCACTAATCATGTGGCTCATGTCTTTAAGCTAAGCTTTTAAAAGCAAATCACAGTGTAACAGTAAATTCAATGTGGACATTAAGCTCAGGATCAGGGCTTTTTGATAGCGAGTACTTCAAACTGTATAACAGCATACTAATGACTGACCTTTTGTGAATGGATGCTTTCTTTGGCTGAATGATGGCGTTTGTCTCTTCCTATTGGAGACCTTCAAAATAAACTTTTATTGAAGACAAATTAAACGCATAACCTGTGCTAATGTGTTTATATTAGCCTATCCATAGCTCTTTAGCTAGGCACCAGGTTGCACATCATTATATGTCAGCAAGCCTCCAACCCTCCAAACATTGCTGCTATGTAGATGTCCTTCTGTGTTACAAGATGGTAGAGCTGTACATTTTAGTTTGTTCAGAAATACTTTAACATGGTAGATCATCTTTAGTTAAGGTCTGCTAACTTCTAATTCCGCTAAACCTTGTAAATCCTCTTTGGATCACCACCCGGTAAGGTATCCACCCTGACCATTTTATTAGAGCTAAAAGAATGCGGAGTGTTTTTAACTTTCATTGAAGACTGTGTTTGTTTGATTTAAGAAACCAAAGACGCATTTGGACCAAGAAATGGCTGATGACGTCAGATGTGCTCTCTCACTATTAAAATTATGATAGATTACACTACAGCCTAATAGAAACTTGCATCTGACAGTTTCCATAAACACTTAAGCAAACGGTTTTACTACTAGGATCAGATACAACAAAGGCACAGTCAAAGCAGCTTTTGTAGTGACTTGTTGATGGAGCCATCAGAACCTCACTGAAGCATTTAGACACAGCTGTGTTGGTGTGTTGCGTTTTGTGAATGCATGACTGGCATGACTCTCTTGTAAATGTGCCTCAAAGGGCATTTAAGAATTAAGTTAATACAGAGTTTAAATGTCATTTATTCTGAGAAATTCTTTTTGATATCTGAAAATGCACTTAAAAAGAAGTCTTATGACTTAGATTTAAAAGAATGACTGCCTCTGGGAATGGCAAGTGGAGCTTTTTGATTATTAACGACATTCTGCTGTTAGTTAGTGTGAGACTGTCATTTTTATATTCTCCCCCTGAGGGCATGATGACATTGTGCCACGATCTTTTTCTGTCAAAGCAAGCCGAAACTAACAATAAAGCCCTCTGCTAGAGCAGCTGTGGGCACAAGCTGGCTTATAATGTAAATTCTTGATGTGCACATGCTGAAAACAAGCTCACTGGTCAAAGGTTCATGATTTGAACAGAAATTGCTTTATATTCTTAGTAGACTGCAAATAGATATTTCCCTTGCAGTTGAAACAAACTGTTAAAGAAAAACAATTAAAGTGAAAATATCAAGGTATGCCTTACGAAAAAAAATGTGTTGTATCACTGATACACATTTTAAGTACAGTGAGAAGGAAACAAAAAGAAAATCTTATTGACAATGAGCACAGGGATATATATAATATAATGCATATTAAAACTGATCATTTTAACCGTTCAACAAGTGTCTCTACTTCCAATCTCTCTCACTCTCTCTCTCTTTCCATCTCTCCATCCTTGCCAAGGACACCATCCCTGCTGATGTTACCATGGAGACAAGCCCAGAAGGGCTGTGGGCGAGACATGTGAGGGACTATGGGTGACTGTGCGTGTGTTCTAGAGCATGAGCATGTGTGTGCAAATCTTTTCTCATAATTTTTTTTTAAAGTTTGTTTTCAGCAGAGTGATTTTAACCCGGGTGAACTTAAATTATTTCACCAACTAAGGTACTATAAAACATCGCAAGAAAGAATAGGCTACAAGGTCAGGGCTAATTCGTTTAGCGCTATCATATCGACAATGGTTATGCTATTTATTTTTATTGAAACTTACTGCTAAGATGCTGAATGCATTAGGAACAGTGTGAAATTAAATGCACTTATTTTAAGGTGCATATGATGATTGAGGCACCTTTTGTATCCTGGTACAGTTGTGCATTAGCATCATATTGTGCTGCAAGATTTCACACGATTTGGATTCACCAAATGATATAAACCTCCAAGGGTATGTGCCTGTGTTAGTGTGTGCGATGAGATGTGGGGCGGGAGGTAATTTATGTGTTGACAGCAATAATTCAATTCCATTTAGTGAATAAGAGATTTCAAGAAACACCCGTTTTCTAGCTTCAACTATTTTCATCACTCTCCACAAGAGATGGTAATGTGTCACTTCCACTATTCTTGCCTGAAAAGCCTAATAGCATAACATCAAAGTCATCTTTTTCATGCCACAAAAACAGATGCAGCAGCGATTACGCATTTAGGCAGTTAGCAGTTTAATGACAGATTTATGGTGCAGGCTGCAATGCGCTGTGTTATTTTGCATTAGATCTTCAGGTTTTATTTATAGTACACCAGTGAAGAGCAGATTATTTTTCTAATTTAAACTAGCCTGATACAGCAGATCACCACACATTGCCTCATTTATATCATTATGAAACCAAATAAACCCCCCTAGCCCACACAAAAAAATAAACTTTGATGAATTGAATGATGGCTGAAAGCCTAGAACTGTGTCTATATGAAATTAATTTAGTAAAGTGCCCTGAAATGTGGAACCACACAAACACAAACACAAGCACACACACACACACACACACTCACTCACACAGTTAGTGAAGTAAAAATATAAATAATGAGAATGAAATGATCTTGAATATTTAAATTAAAGTTAAAGGCCTTCTTGAACATCAGTGCTACAAGACCTGTAAACCTGATCACATTAGAGCAGCTAGATTGGTGTTTTAACTGATTTCACCTTGAATGACCTTGTTTCCGTAGTTCATACCACACGAGAAATGTTTTTATCACTCCATATCTAACAACTCTGACATTTAAAGCCAAGGTCTTGTGGATCATGATTCACAGTATCTGCATAATAATAACACCACCCATGAAACAAACCAGTAATACCCACTAATCAGCCATTATGATTGATATCCCTCCATTTCAGGCCACTTTATAACATGTTACCAACACCGTGTTATAGTGCCAGCATTATTAGTGTGAATGCTTGTAAAAGCATTCACAGTATTGTTCTTCTAATCTTTATTAGTGTGAATGCTTGTAAAAGCATTCACAGTATTGTTCTTCTAATCTTTATTATTAGTGTGAATGCTTGTAAAAGCATTCACAGTATTGTTCTTCTAATCTTTATTATTATTATTATTTCCTATTCCGCACGCGTTTTTAGCCGACTATCTCCTTCAAAACCGTTCAACTTAGAAAAACCATTCAAACACCGTTAGATTCCTCTTCTTTTGGAATGGTGTGCTTCTATTTTTCTCATTTTAACATTTATATTTTTAATTTTATTCAACTTTTTTCAACAAAATTTCCCATGTATTTCAATGGGGAGACCCTTCAAATCCTCATTCAACTTACTCATTTTCAAACTGTATCTACTTCAACATACGTTGACATAGAGCCACCATTCAAACTTTAAAACGAAGACAAGACATTCAACTATTCAACTTGTATTTATCTTTTCAATATCTGTTATACTTTTCTTCAGTTCCAGTTTAAGTTTCATGATGTTTTTCAGCCGTTTCAGAGTTTATAATGGGTGTGTATGGGGACGGAATGTTGGGGCTAGAGTGAGACAGCTGAACTGCTAGAGTGAGAGGAGCAAAAAAATTAATCTGAAAATCTTTTTAAAACTGCTGCTGTGTCCACGGTGTTTGGTCTACAGGTATGATTTTACCCTCAAAACGTAGCCATCGCTGTCCTCTTTCATCCAATGTGTTTACTATTGTACTAGGTGTTATGGTTCTTTCATAAATGTCACAAATGCACAGCCTCCTCCTCCAACTCCTCCATAGACTCTAATGTTAAAATGGCTCAGAAGGTTCGTTTGAAAACCAGAAGTACAGGCTGTCTTTACACTGTCACCACGTCCATATAATAAACTCCACAAGCATGAAAACTGAGAATTAGGTAGACTGGACATTGCTGTCGCTCACGGTGAAAGAATTTTGTCAATAGGACCTGTACTTTTCATTTGGGAGCAATTTGTTTCGACCTGACTTTTCTGTTCATTTTAAGCAGCAAAAGTGAGGTGCATGTCTGTCTTGCGCGTGTGTATGGAGCCAGTGGGTGCAGTCACTATAGCAACCAGGCTCACACCTGCCTGCCTGCCTAACGAGCTCTCTCTCACTCTGCCAATATTCATCTTAAACACTTCTCTTTCAACTGCTGCTGTGTCCACAGTGTTTGCTCTACAGCCATCATTTTACCCTCAAAACAAAGCCATCGTTGTTCTCTTTCCAACAGCATGTCTTTCAAAGCTCAGAGATGTAAACCTTTAAAAGTGTGTGGATCCAAGTGGAGGGATTACACTTTAGTCATTCAGTGATTCAAAGAATATGAACTTTTAATATTCATTCAGATGTTTTCTGACTCTAAATTTTCTGTTCTCATTTCTTAGGTTTCCCAAATTTTAATTTAAAAACTTTTCAGCTATTTTCCAACTTCTTTTGTGTGAACATCAGCTTTCAAAAGTTCTGCACTTTTGTTTTCAGGTTAAAAACTCTGTATTTTCCAGCTCATTCAACATTTTTATTTTTCACTTAAAATTCAGCAATTAATTCATTTCAGTGCATACATTCAGATTCAAGCATTCACACTGCAGTTTCTTCAGAAAATGCACTTTCTAGTTATTATTTCATTTTCCGTACGTTTTTCGCCGTCTATCTCCTTCAAAACCGTTCAACTTAGAAAAACCATTCAAACACCATTAGATTCCTCTTCTTTTGGAATGGTGTGCTTCTATTTTTCTCATTTTTAACATTTATATTTTTAATTTTATTTAACTTTTTTCAACAAAAATTTCCCATGTATTTCAATGGGGAGACCCTTCAAATTCTCCTTCAACTCACTCATTTTCAAACTGTATCTACTTCCACATACGTTGACATAGAGCCACCATTCAAACTTTAAAACAAAGACAAGTCATTCAACTATTCAACTTGTATTTATCTTTTCAATATCTATTATACTTTTCTTCAGTTCCAGTTTAAGTTTCATGATGTTTTTCACCCGTTTCAGAGTTTATAATGGGTGTGTATGGGACGGAATGTTGGGGCTAGAGTGAGACAGCTCAACTGCTAGAGTGAGAGGAGCAAAAAATTAATCTTAAAATCTTTTTTAAAACTGCTGCTGTGTCAGCAGCGTTTGCTCTACATGTATGATTTTACCCTCAAAACGTAGCCATCGCTGTCCTCTTTCATCCAATGTGTTTATTATTGTACTAGGTGTTATGGTTCTTTCATAAATGTCACCAATGCACAGCCTCCTCCCTCCAACTCTTCCATAGACTCTAATGTTAAGATGGCTCAGAAGGTTCGTTTGAAAATCAGAAGAGCATGGTGTCTTTCCACTGTCACCACCAATGTTCCCTCTAAGCTGCACACATGCGCAATTGCGCACTGCTGGCACGGTCTCTGCGCACAGAAAATCTGTGTTGCACACAAAAAAAATTAACCTGAATTGAAATTAAAATTAATACTTTAACAATTCTGTTTTGCAGTGTTAGTCAGTGAATGACTGCTCCCATATTGTATTAGAACGATGCCACCTTATCCCATAGTCCAGCCAATAATGCGATTTACATTCGTATATACGCAGCTAATCAACGTGGTTGACAGGCTATGACAGCGTCCTTATGTGCCGACACCGGTGTTTTAGCTGGCAAAGCGGCGTGGCTGATGTGGAGTGAAGCCATGTTAATGACAACGTGTACAACCATTGGAGATGTGAGCAGGACAGACGGAACAATTGACGGAAAAAGTGTGGACTTTATACCAGTTTTTAAATTGTGTTGATAGGCCACGTAAAACCAGAGTTGTGATAAAAAAAAATATGCAATGTTTGGTTTTCTTCCTGAATACTGTCGTTGTTTATATTTACTGCGGGAATAAACGGTAAAAACGGCGTTTTATAAGAAAAAAGGCTCGAAAGCCTGTGAGCAAAAACAAAACCCCCGCTCCCCCTTTCCTATTTGTCCAAAAATGTACCATGTCGACCAATCAAAAAATGATATGGCAACGTGGCATCTAGTTGTTAAGAAAGTTTTAGGAGTGACGGCGGTGCTTTGATATGTGAGAGATTTGCGACGTTTAGCACAAATCTTGTGTAGTTAGTGTGTAGTCAATAGTTTTGTTGTGTGTGTCAGAACAATGAGGCGAGTACTGAATGTTACAAGTGTTACAGGAGTGATACATCTGTTGTCAGGCCTGCAGGTATCGGGCTGTTGTTCTCCTTTATCTCATAGTGGACAGAAAATATTTTTTGGAGTGGCATCAGATTTGATGCAGAACAGCTGATTGTTCTGTAAATAGTTTGAAATGCTTATTTAAAAATGCCTTGGCTGCATTTTAAAAAAATAGCTGCAAAAATCTTTGTTGTTTGCCAAACTGAGTTACTTTTTTGAAGTAGTAACTATATAATTAATTGCCCAACATTGGTCATTATATACTATATTTTGCAGAGAGTTACAGGACTCTCTCCCAGACCACAGACTCATAATACAAGTCAGAGCTTTTTTTTAAAAAAGAAAGAAAGTTGTGTTTTCAAAATTGGAGTTCAAGTTATTTTTACTTCCAATAGTGTTAACATACTACACAGGTCAATGACTAGATTTTTTTACATTTTCATTGTAAGTGGGCTAAAGCAGTTAATTAAAGTAGTCTAACATAAATGTAAATGCTGTAATTTGATTATTTTAATAAACAATGTAACTTGGATGGATTAGATGCCGGTAGCGACCGCAGTGCACACGCCTGATGTCGCTCACAGTGGTCCAAGGGATCGCTCAGGGAGTTTGTGTGTTCGCTCAGGCACGTGAAAAATTAGAGGAACATTGGTCACCACGTCCACATAATAAACTCCACAGGCATGAAAACTGAGAATTCAGTAGACTAGACATTGCTGCCTCTCACGGTGAAAGAATTTTGTCAATACGACGTGTACTTTTCATTTGGGAAGGATTTGTTTCGGGCTAACTTCTCTGTTCATTTTAAGCAGCAAAAGTGAGGTGCATGTCTGTGTGCTATGGAGCCATTGGGTGCAGTCACTATAGCAACCAGGCTCACACCTGCCTGCCTAACGAGCTCTGTCTCACTGTGCCAAGATTCATCGTAGACTAGTCCACACGTACACGGGTATTTCTGAAAACGGAGATTTTTCGTTTTAAAAAAATCCGTCCACACCTAAACACCAAAAAGCGGAAAACGCTGCTAGGAACATGCCAAAGCAACAGGTGGCGATATATTCCTAACCGTGTAGAAATGTTGGCCAATCAGAAGTCTAGATGCCTGGGTGGGAAAGAGTAAACAAAGATGGCGCATAGAAGCAGAACTGAGTGCTATGTGTGGAGGACAGTAACTGTGTGTGTATGTAAGCATTTAAACACTGCAGAGAGTAAAATTAACAGTAACAGTATTTTGTCTAAGTCCGCCATTGTAGAAATTAATTTCACCGAAACAATAACCTGGCGCACAGTGTAACGTCAAAAATTCGCACACCTTTGAACCTGCGTTTTCTCCGTTTTCCTCGTCCACACGTAAACACAAAACGGAGTCTTTAAAAATCTCCACCCAGGCAGGAATTTTTAAAATCTCCGTTTTCAGTGACCGAAAACGCCGTTTAGGTATGGACGAAAGGTGCAAACGCATAGAAAAATCTCCGTTTTCAAAAATACCCGTGCGTGAGGACGTAGCCTCAGTCAAGTGATGCAGTCATGTGACCAATTAAACTACAATGGCGGAGGGCATTATACAGCAGTTGTTTTGTTTGCGCTCAATTGTGACAGCCCTATTGAAGATTAATATCAGTTTGTACATGCTCCAGATAGCTTTTCTTCAAATTCTTTAATTCTCAATCGCTTTTGTAACTTTGTACTTTTGTGTTACTCGCAGCAACAACTCCACCTCATTGTTAGTCCATTTAAAAAAACTGGTTGCTTTTCCTCGACATTTTGCTGCGACGTTTCAAAGAGCCGGAAAGTAAATAAACGGCAGACAGAAATGAGGCAGGTCGAATCGTCTTGCGTTTCACGCATGCGCAGTGCTGGAACGTAGCGTTTTCGGCCGTTTCAATGTGGACGCACAACTCTGTGAAAACGACTGAAAACGATAGTGTGGACACGGAGCGTTTTCAGACAAAAACGCCGTTTTCAAATTTATCCGGGCTAGTGTGGACGTAAGATCACAGGCTGTTCTATTGACATCACCAGTCCTCACACTTCAAAGCACAAAGCGTGTAATGTCATAGTAACGCATTCTGCGATAGGAGGTCATATATAGGAGTGAACCTGACATTCATACAGCGTGAACTGGCTGCCTGCCCTCACGTCTGCAGTGCTGCCGTCTCCTGTAACCCTGCATATTACCAAGGTTTGTTTTTCTTTCTTTTTATGATGTTCTTGTAGTTTGTGTCCTCAGGTTTTTGTCCTTGAGGTTTGAATATATATGTGTGTGTGTGTGTGTGTACATATGTATTATATATATATATATTTATATGTACATATATAAATATATATTTAATTTCCTCATGTGCTTGATAACCATTTTTTCTCTCTCTTTGTTTCTCTTCTGTTGTTGTTGTGAGTGTGTGTCTGTGTGAGTGATGGTATTTATTGTTTTGTGTCTTTCAAACAGTTGCCTTTCCCCACCTGTATCCAGTCATCACACTTCAAAGCACAAAGCGTGTGATGTCACAGTAACGCATTCTGTGATAGGAGGTCATATATAGGAGTGAACCTGACACTCACACAGCCTGAACTGGCTGCCTGTCCTCACGTCTGCAGTGCTGCCATCTCCTGTAACCCTGCATGTTTCTAAGGTTAGTTTTCTCCGTTTTTATGTTGTTCTTGAGCTTGACAATCACCTTTTCTCTCTCTCTTTCTTTCTCTTCTGCTGGTTTGAGTATGTGTGGCTGTGTCAGTGTTTGTGCATATTGTTTTGTCTGTTTCAAACAGCTGCCTATCCTCACCTGTGCAGTGCTGCTGTCTCCGGTTACCCTGAAAGTTTCTAAGGTTAATTTTCTCATTGTAGTTTTTGTCCTCAGATGAGGTGCTTGAAAAGCACTTTTTCTCTCTCTTTGTTTCTCTTCTGTTGTTGTGTGTGTCTGTGTGAGTGATGGTATTTATTGTTTTTTCTCTTTCACACAGTTGCATATCCCCACCTGTATAGGAGTGAAATTGACGCTCACACACCCTGAACTGGCTACCTGTCCTCACCTGTGCAGTGCTACCGTCTCCTGTCACCCTGCATGTATCCAACTTTAGTTTTCTCCGTTTTTATGATGTTCTCGTAATTTTTATCCTCAGATGAGGTTTGAAGTGTCTGTGTGGTGCAGCTGGCCTGGTCTGTCTCTATACAGTCGAGGCTGCACCCACCTATAAAAAGGTGGAGGCTCACCAGGACATGCACACCTCACAAGTTCCTGGCTCTCTCGGCTCGGTTGAAGACGGGTTTCTTCGAGAAGGGAGGGCAATGAGGCACAGTCCCCCGCCCCCCGACGCCCCTCGCGATGCCCCTCCTTCTTCGACTAACCCGCTGCAGAGGAGCCGTGAGAGCCAGGAACTTGTGAGTTTTGTATGTCCACTCAGGCATCATTCATACCTGGTCTGTAGGAAGTTCCTGTCAGAAGGAGGGGGCACCGCGAGGCGTCCAGGGGCGGAAGGCGGTGCCTTAGTGCCTCCCTCCTTCTGACATTGTAAAAGAACCCTAACTGTATTTTTTTTTAATAGTAATATAGATGTATATGTGTGTTTTATGTCCTCAGATGAGGTTTGAAGTGTCTGTGTGGTGCAGCTGGCCTGGTCTGTCTCTATACAGTCGAGGCTGCACCCACCTATAAAAAGGTGGAGGCTCACCAGGACATGCACACCTCACAAGTTCCTGGCTCTCTCGGCTCGGTTGAAGACGGGTTTCTTCGAGAAGGGGAGGGCAGTGAGGCACAGTCCCCCGCCCCCCGACGCCCCTCGCGATGCCCCTCCTTCTTCGACTAACCCGCTGCAGAGGAGCCGTGAGAGCCAGGAACTTGTGAGTTTTGTATGTTCACTCAGGCATCATTCACACCTGGTCTGTAGGAAGTTCCTGTCAGAAGGAGGGAGGCACCGCGAGGGCGTCCAGGGGCGGAAGGCGGTGCCTTAGTGCCTCCCTCCTTCTGACATTGTAAAAGAACCCTAACTGTATTGTTTTTTTTAATAGTAATATAGATGTATATGTATATGTGTGTTTGTGTCCTCAGATGAGGTTTGAAGTGTCTGTGTGGTGCAGCTGGCCTGGTCTGTCTCTATACAGTCGAGGCTGCACCCACCTATAAAAGGTGGAGGCTCACCAGGACATGCACACCTCACAAGTTCCTGGCTCTCTGGCTCGGTTGAAGACGGGTTTCTTCGAGAAGGAGGGCAGTGAGGCACAGTCCCCGCCCCGGCGCCCGCGACGCCCTCCTTCTTCGACTAACCCGCTGCAGAGGAGCCGTGAGAGCCAGGAACTTGTGAGTTTTGTATGTCCACTCAGGCATCATTCATACCTGGTCTGTAGGAAGTTCCTGTCAGAAGGAGGGGCACCGCGGAAGGGCGTCCAGGGGCGGAAGGCGGTGCCTTAGTGCCTCCCTCCTTCTGACATTGTAAAAGAACCCTAACTGTATTTTTTTTTTAATAGTAATATAGATGTATATGTATGTGTTTTATGTCCTCAGATGAGGTTTGAAGTGTCTGTGTGGTGCAGCTGGCCTGGTCTGTCTCTATACAGTCGAGGCTGCACCCACCTATAAAAAGGTGGAGGCTCACCAGGACATGCACACCTCACAAGTTCCTGGCTCTCTGCCTCGGTTGAAGACGGGTTTCTTCGAGAAGGGGAGGGCAGTGAGGCACAGTCCCCGCCCCCGACGCCCCTCCTTCTTCTTCGACTAACCCGCTGCAGAGGAGCCGTGAGAGCCAGGAACTTGTGAGTTTTGTATGTCCACTCAGGCATCATTCATACCTGGTCTGTAGGAAGTTCCTGTCAGAAGGAGGGGGCACCGAGGGGGCGTCCAGGGGCGGAAGGCGGTGCCTTAGTGCCTCCCTCCTTCTGACATTGTAAAAGAACCCTAACTGTATTTTTTTTTTTTAATAATATATAGATGTATATGTGTGTTTTATGTCCTCAGATGAGGTTTGAAGTGTCTGTGTGGTGCAGCTGGCCTGGTCTGTCTCTATACAGTCGAGGCTGCACCCACCTATAAAAAGGTGGAGGCTCACCAGGACATGCACACCTCACAAGTTCCTGGCTCTCTCGGCTCGGTTGAAGACGGGTTTCTTCGAGAAGGGAGGGCAGTGAGGCACAGTCCCCGCCCCGACGCCCTCGCGATGCCTCCTTCTTCGACTAACCCGCTGCAGAGGAGCCGTGAGAGCCAGGAACTTGTGAGTTTTGTATGTCCACCAGGCATCATTCATACCTGGTCTGTAGGAAGTTCCTGTCAGAAGGAGGGGGGCACCGCGAGGGCGTCCAGGGGCGGAAGGCGGTGCCTTAGTGCCTCCCTCCTTCTGACATTGTAAAAGAACCCTAACTGTATTTTTTTTTAATAGTAATATAGATGTATATGTGTGTTTTATGTCCTCAGATGAGGTTTGAAGTGTCTGTGTGGTGCAGCTGGCCTGGTCTGTCTCTATACAGTCGAGGCTGCACCCACCTATAAAAGGTGGAGGCTCACCAGGACATGCACACCTCACAAGTTCCTGGCTCTCGGCTCGGTTGAAGACGGGTTTCTTCGAGAAGGGAGGCAGTGAGGCACAGTCCCCGCCCCCGACGCCCCTCGCGATGCCCTCCTTCTTCGACTAACCCGCTGCAGAGGAGCCGTGAGAGCCAGGAACTTGTGAGTTTTGTATGTCCACTCAGGCATCATTCATACCTGGTCTGTAGGAAGTTCCTGTCAGAAGGAGGGGGGCACCGCGAGGGCGTCCAGGGGCGGAAGGCGGTGCCTTAGTGCCTCCTCCTTCTGACATTGTAAAAGAACCCTAACTGTATTTTTTTTTTTAATAGTAATATAGATGTATATGTGTGTTTTATGTCCTCAGATGAGGTTTGAAGTGTCTGTGTGGTGCAGCTGGCCTGGTCTGTCTCTATACAGTCGAGGCTGCACCCACCTATAAAAAGGTGGAGGCTCACCAGGACATGCACACCTCACAAGTTCCTGGCTCTCTCGGCTCGGTTGAAGACGGGTTTCTTCGAGAAGGGAGGGCAGTGAGGCACAGTCCCCGCCCCGGCGCCCCTGCGATGCCCCCCTTCTTCGACTAACCCGCTGCAGAGGAGCCGTGAGAGCCAGGAACTTGTGAGTTTTGTATGTCCCCAGGCATCATTCATGCCCTGTCAGAAGGAGGGGGCACCGCGAGGGCGAGGCCCCTGAGGCCCCTCCTCTGTAGGGTCTCTAGATCGGAGGGCAGTGAGGCTAGGCCTCGAACCCGCTGCAGAGGAGCCGTGAGAGCCAGGAACTTGTGAGTTTTGTATGTCCACTCAGGCATCATTCATACCTGGTCTGTAGGAGTTCCTGTCAGAAGGAGGGGGCACCGCGAGGGCGTCCAGGGGCGGAAGGCGGTGCCTTAGTGCCTCCTCCTTCTGACATTGTAAAAGAACCCTAACTGTATTTTTTTTTTTTTTTAATAGTAATATAGATGTATATGTGTGTTTTATGTCCTCAGATGAGGTTTGAAGTGTCTGTGTGGTGCAGCTGGCCTGGTCTGTCTCTATACAGTCGAGGCTGCACCCACCTATAAAAAGGTGGAGGCTCACCAGGACATGCACACCTCACAAGTTCCTGGCTCTCTCGGCTCGGTTGAAGACGGGTTTCTTCGAGAAGGGAGGGCAGTATGGCACAGTCCCCGCCCCGGCGCCCCTCGCGATGCCCCTCCTTCTTCGACTAACCCGCTGCAGAGGAGCCGTGAGAGCCAGGAACTTGTGAGTTTTGTATGTCCACTCAGGCATCATTCATACCTGGTCTGTAGGAAGTTCTGTCAGAAGGAGGGGGGCACCGCGAGGCGTCCAGGGGCGGAAGGCGGTGCCTTAGTGCCTCCCTCCTTCTGACATTGTAAAAGAACCCTAACTGTATTTTTTTTTAATAGTAATATAGATGTATATGTGTGTTTTATGTCCTCAGATGAGGTTTGAAGTGTCTGTGTGGTGCAGCTGGCCTGGTCTGTCTCTATACAGTCGAGGCTGCACCCACCTATAAAAGGTGGAGGCTCACCAGGACATGCACACCTCACAAGTTCCTGGCTCTCTCGGCTCGGTTGAAGACGGGTTTCTGGCAGTGAGGCACAGTCCCCGCCCCGGCTCGCGATGCCCCTCCTTCTTCGACTAACCCGCTGCAGAGGGCTTGAAGGGGAGGCAGTGAGTTTCCCCGCCCCAGGCATCATTCGCGATGCCTCCTTCTGTGACTAAGTTGCAGAGGAGGGGCACGTCCAGAGAGTGCCTCCTCCTTCTGACATTGTAAAAACTAACTGTATTTTTTTTTAATAGTAGATGTATATGTGTGTTTTATGTCCTCAGATCTGTGTGGTGCAGCTGGCAGTCTCTGTGCCTCATCAGTCATACCTGGTCTGTGGAAGTTCCTGTCTCTCAGAAGGAGGGGGCACCGCGAGGGCGTCCAGGGGGCGGAGGCTCACCAGTGCCTCCCTCCTTCTGACATTCTCTCGGCTCCCTAACTGTATTTTTTTTTTAATAGTAATATAGATGTATATGTGTGTTTTATGTCCTCAGATGAGGTTTGAGTGTCTGTGTGGCAGCTGGCCTGGTCTGTCTCTGTACAGTCCGAGGCTGCACCCACCTATAAAGGTGGAGCTCACCAGGACATGCACACCTCACAAGTTCCTGGCTCTCTCGGCTCGGTGAAGACGGTGTCTGCCCTCCTTCTTGACTAACCCGCTGCAGAGGGCGGAGCCAGGAACTTGTGAGTTTTGTATGTCCACTCAGGCATCATTCATACCTGGTCTGTAGGAAGTTCCTGTCTGCCCTCAGAAGGAGGGCACCGCGCAGAGGCGCCCAGAGCCAGGAACTTGGCGGTTTTGTAGTGCCTCCCTCCTTCTGCATTGTAAAGAACCCTAACTGTATTTTTTTTTAATAGTAATATAGATGTATATGTGTGTTTTATGTCCTCAGATGAGGTTTGAAGTGTCTGTGTGGTGCAGCTGGCCTGGTCTGTCTCTATCAC
The DNA here is from genome assembly GCF_013358895.1 of Oreochromis aureus. NCBI lineage: Eukaryota > Metazoa > Chordata > Actinopteri > Cichliformes > Cichlidae > Oreochromis > Oreochromis aureus. The sequence continues at coordinate 9,843,850 of NC_052948.1, read as the reverse complement.
AGTCGAGGCTGCACCCACACCTATAAAAAGGTGGAGGCTCACCAGGACATGCACCTCAGTTCCTGGCTCTCTCCTTCTGACATTGTAAGAAGGAACCCTAAGGGGCGGAAAAGGCGGTGTCTTCGTAATATAGATGTATATGTGTGTTTTATGTCCTCAGATGAGGTTTGAAGTGTCTGTGTGGTGCAGCTGGCCTGGTCTGTCTCTATGTCGAGGCTGCACCCACCTATAAAAAGGTGGAGGCTCACCAGGACATGCACACCTCACAAGTTCCTGGCTCTCTCGGCTCGGTTGAAGACGGGTTTCTTCGAGAAGGGGAGGGCAGTGAGGCTGTCCCGCCCTGATGCCCCTCCTTCTTCGCTAACCGTCTGCAGAGGCAGTGAGGCATTCATACCTGGTCCTGATGGGAAGCTCCTGTCAGAAGGAGGATGCACAGTGACAGTTGAACCCCTCTGTCGAGGAGCGACAAGATGCCTGTGAGCCTGGTTCTGTCGGAGGTTTGAACAGTTAGGGTTTTTCATCCCGGCTGGTCTGTAGGAAGCTCCTGTCAGAAGGAGGATGCAGAGTGCAGTTGAACTCATTCGACAGATGGCCACCCCTTCCTGAGCCTGGTTCTGTCGGAGGTTTCTCCCTGTTAAAGGGAGTTTTCCTCCCACCGTCGCCAAGTGCTTGCTCATAGGGGGATTTTGGGGCTTTTTAAAACCAACCGCTGATAAGTTCACTGGCATCAATTTTAGGACTCAGCAAATATTTAAATGGATAATTCGCCATCAAGTGAGGAATGATCCATTTAAATCATATTTGAGAGTCACATTTATTTGTATATAAGTATGATTTCTTGGACAATAAGGCCAATCACAGACTAATTTGGACAATTGGGAAAAATTAAATAAATAAAAAATTGAAAAAATGTATCGTGTCATTGTTTCATATTGATTTCAAATAACATACCATTTGATGTCAATATATTTTTGTTACACTTGTAGTGGTGTTATTTTGTTATGATCCTGTTCATTTTACTGAGTATATCCTTCTGCCTTGCTTCACATATTTACTAATGCTTGGGTAGCTTTAGTTATGCTAGCATCAGTACAGGTAGAAAAGGATACACATCAGAGAATAAGCCATGCATCAGCCTATCTAAATAGAAATGGAAAACTAAAATGGAAAACAAAAATCAGTAACTGTAACACACACATTTACTGTCCCTCCACACATACGATTCGGTTCTGCTTCTATGCCCCATCTTTGTTTACTATTTCCGCCGAGGCTTCTAGACTTCTGATTGGCCAACATTTCTACACGGTTAGGAATATATCGCCACCTGTTGCTTTGGCATGTTCCTAGCAGCGTTTTCCTTCATTTCTGCGTTTACGTGTGGACAGGATTATTTTTAAAAGCGAAAACGGAAAATCTCAGTTTTCAAAAATACCCGTGTACGTGTGGGCGTAGCCTGAAACCAGGGTCGGGCGTGGGGGTGGCTTACTGGGCTTAAGCCGGGTTGTTTTCAGAAGCCGGGGTCTTTTGGAGTGTAATTTTTCATAGTTAGATCCCTGGCTGACAACTGTATAAAACAAAAACTACACACAATATTCGAAGCACATAGTGCACACTGTGGGAATTTAGGACTGTGCGTAAATCCCCTAATATTGGTATGATCCGAGCTCAGACACTAAGCGACTGAGCGAGGGGCGGGCAGCTGCTGCCTCGAGAGTGCGCTGTTGGAGAAACGGAGCCAGGCAGACAGAGAACTGAAGTCTGACCAGGTACCAAAGCAACTCATTCATACTGTACAAATAATGTAAATTTGACGGTGTATCACGAAAGATTGATATCAAACTGATCACTTGACCCATATTACGTTACTTGCTCTTCAAGTGAATCAACAAATGGCGAAATGAAAAGCGAACAACAACAACGCTGTTTCTTTAGAGAGTCTTAGCTTACGTGTGTTTATTTCATATTTTCAGTTGTTACCCTTCACGGCTAAATAAATCGGTTTCAGTAATGTACTGATATACAAGAATGGACATAAGGAGCTTCTTTCAAAGAAAAACTCTGGTAGATGTTATTTTATATATTATGCTTTGTATGTTGTTCAGTATATTTCTATGCAAAACAAGAGGAATTTCAATACACAGCAGTATATTCACAATTTAAACCAGATATTTACATACACTTTATGGAAAACACAAGAACATATTTTTACTGTACAACATCAATTTAGAGTAAACTTGTTTTGTTTTTGATAAATAAATATTGAAATATCTTTTGAATTAGTTAAATGTCAGAATAAAGAGAGACAGAGCTGTCTGTTTTTATCCCTTTCATCAAATTTAGGAGTACATATACACTAAGTTTATTGTTAATTAATAAGAAAACTGCAGACGATTCCATTCTGAGTTGAAGAAGCTTCTGATAGGTTAGTAGAGTCCATGTGAGTAAATTGGTGGCACACCTGTGGACGCATATAAGGCAAAACACAGAGCCTGTTTCTTTGAAATGGGAAAATCAAGAGATGTCAACCAAAACACCAGGAAAAGAATTGTGGAGCTCCATAAGTGTGGCTCAGTTTTGAATACAATTTGGTGCCATTTGCAATTAAGAAATACAGATAGTTTCTCTCTTTACTCTTAAAGTTAACAAATATGTTTTTATATTTATCAATCTAAAAAAAATAAACATTTAGTCTGATTTGATGTTACAATTAAAAAGTGTTTGTGTTTTTATCTGAAGAGTATGTAAATATCCGGTTTCCACTGTATATTTGATGATTGTCAGCACAAAGAGGAAGAGAGAGGAACAGAGAGGGAGAGAGAGAGAGGAGCAGAGAGGGAGAGAGAGGAACAGAGAGGAGAGATGGAGAATGAGGACAGAACAGAGATGGAACAAGAGCAGGTGAGACACACATGTTAGTCAAATGGTTGTTTAACAAAAGTATCACCGTATCATAGGTACTCATGTATCTCGTACCTAGTGTTTCTTTTTAGGTTTGTTATTTTTCAAGTTATATATTTATTAAGTTATGCAGGCTTGTTTGCACAACAAGGCTAAATAATTATATAAACTTTTCTGAATCTAAATAGTGGACTTGGGTAGAATTAAAAAATAAGTGTAGTGCAGGTCTATGATGATTTTTAGTGCTACTATCATCTAGTTCTGATTCTGGTTCTGTCTTGGTTAAGTCCTAAGTAGTCCTGATTTTGAACTGTTGTAGTCCTGTTTTAATTCTGGATCAAAAACTAGTTTAAGGTGTCCTGCATATGTGATATATATTTTTCCCTATATGAAGTCATTCTTTTTGAACAAAACTCAAAACAGAGCCAATTAATCTTTCAGTCATTTCTAGCCAAAAAAATAAAAATTCCACATGCATACTACCCGTTAGGGCTAAGCCCCGGTGTTTCAAATGTCTGGCTCCGCCTCTGCCTGAAACACTTGTCCACAGTGTTTGCTCTACAGCCATCATTTTACCCTCAAAACGTCACCATCGTTGTTCTCTTTCCAACACTGTGTCTTTCAAAGCTCAGAGATGTAAACTTTTTAAACTGTGTGGATCCAAGTGGAGGGATCACATGTTAGTCATTCAGTGATTCAAAGAATATGAACTTTTAATATTCATTCAGATGTTTTCTGACTCTAAATTTTCTTTTCTCATTTCTTAGGTTTTTCTGATTTATATTTAAAACATTTTCAGCTATTTTCCAACTACTTCTTCTGTGTGAACGTCAGCTTTTAGCACTTTTGTTTTCAGTTTAAAATTCAGTTTTTTTTCATCTCATTCAAAATTATTGACTTAAAATCAGCAATTAATTCATTTCAGTGCATACATTCAGATTCAAGCATTCACACTGCAGTTTCTTCAGAAAATGCACTTTCTAGTTATTATTATATATATTCAGACGCGTTTTTTGGCATCTAACTCCTTCAAAACCGTTCAACTTAGAAAACCATTCAAACACCGTTAGATTCCTCTTCTTTTGGACATGACTGCTTCTATTTTTTCATTTATAACATTTATCTTTTAAAATTATTCAACTTTTTCAACAAAATTTCCCATGCATTTCAATGGGAGACCCTTCAAATTCTCATTCAACTTACTCCTCTTCAAACTGTATCTACTTCCACATACATTGACGTAGAGCCATCATTCAAACTTTAAAACGAAGACAAGACATTCAACTATTCAACTTGTATTTATCTTTTCAATATCTATTATACTTTTTCTTCAGTTCCAGTTTAAGTTTCATGCTGTTTTTTCAGTCGTTTCAGAGTTTATAATGGGTGTGTATGGGACGGAATGTTGGGGCTAGAGTGAGACAGCTCAACTGCCAGAGTGAGAGGAGCAAAAATTAATCTTAAAATATTTTTAAAACTGCTGCTGTGTGAGCAGCTTTTTGCTCTACAGGTATGATTTTACCCTCAAAACGTAGCCATCGCTGTCCTCTTTCATCCAATGTGTTTACTATTGTACTAGGTGTTATGGTTCTTTCATAAATGTCACCAAAGCACAGCCTCCTCCCTCCAACTCCTCCATAGACTCTAATGTTAAAATGGCTCAGAAGGTTCCTTTGAAAATCAGAAGAGCATGGTGTTTTTACACTCTCACCACGTCCATATAATAAACTCCACAGGCATGAAAACTGAGAATTTGGTAGACTGGACATTGCTGCAGCTCACGGTGAAAGAATTTCGTCAATAGAACCTGTATTTTTCATTTAGATTAATAGTTTGTCAGTAGTTAGTATAGCCAACCGAATAGAAAGCATCTATTGGCCTGTTAAATCAAGCTGATTGTGTATTGGTGGACTTGTCTTTCTCCACAGAGGTATATTCTCTCGACTGAAGAACAAACTGTCAAACAAACACAACTGTTTCTGAGAAATAAAAACTGAAATATAAAGACAAAGACAACATCTCCTGGTGTGTGCCACTTTTATTTTTATAAACATATTTTTCTAAAGACTAACAGAAACACTTAAAGGTGTGTAAAAATGCCAAAAAGCAGAAAAAGTCACAACCTGCAAAACAACGCTGGAAGAAGTTCCATGAGTTTCACAGTGTACCAACATGTGAACAAGCTGAGTGTGATTTTTCCTCAGTGCTCTGCAGAAGACAGTGTGTCTGAAAAAGACCAATGCTGACAGTGTTAAACAGGCAGGTCAACATGTTCCTGCACATGTACAACAGGTATCCTATGCTGATGCTGTAAAGAGTGGACTGCAGCATGAATTTAATGAACAACATGAGTGTCAAGTGCCCCACAGGTGGGTTATGCTGATTTTGTGAAAAGAGGCCGTCACAGTGATGTGGCAGGACCATCTCATGCAGAAAGAGTGAAAGCTTGAAAACCAGCCCTCTGTGCCACATGTCTGTGCATCTCACAGCCAGGCTCATCCTAAATATGGAGACTCCAGAAACAAGCAGTAGCACATGTAACTCACTCACTATTTCTTGCATTCCTTCATGAGAATGAAAAACATGACTCACAGCTGACCTGTAATCTGGTCTTGGATAAAGGTGATGCTGATGTACAAAGAGGCCAGAAAAGATTTCCTACAAAATATTCATTTGGCAACCGATGAGCTGCCAGACAAAGTTTATGTCGCAGGTCTCATGTATCATGTCGACATGACACAGCCTTCCCGGTATGGGACATTTGAAGAACCTCCAGAGAGAGCAGTAGATACCTTTCCAGCTTAGAAGCAGGACTGAGCTGCCTGTTGTCAGATGTGCAGTATGCCTTACTGATTATGAGTGGATTTTGTATACGCAGTGTTCAGATCCACATCAGGCGAATATGGTTTCTTTGATCCACACCCAGAACACCCAGTGGTTTTTCCCTAGCACCACTGTCACGCAATCGTGGTACAGCAGTGATGCTGAAATTCACACCCTCAGTGACATGATTAAAGAGGCTACAAGATTCTTATCAAATGATGGAGATATCACCCTCTCTGTAACTATGAGCTGAAGCCTGTGCAGTTCTTACAGCATGAGCACAGTCAACCTGAGTGATACTATCACAGACACGTCGTCAGACCAACAGCTGCCGCTGCTGTGGCACCTACTCACTCTGGATAAAACTGTTGATGAAGCAAACTCCTCTACTCCAAGGGAGAAACACAACCACCGATCTGACTGAGAACATCTTTTGTCAGATGTCCATTTGTACGCCACCGTGAAACAAAAAGAATACCACATCGACTCAGTTCACATCATATGAAGATCAGAATCAACCTCCTAATATACCAACCGAAGAACTATGCAGTGACTAAAGTTTCTTCCATCGAATGATGCTTTTTCATGTCAATCAATGCTGCAATAAAATGTTGCTGCCTCGTGATCTTTCTGATATAGTTTTGTCAAAAATTGAAAAAGTTAATAAAACAACAAAGGCACAAAAATGAAAAGAAGATTAATGCATCGAGAGAAACCCAGAAATCAGAGAAAAGAAAACCAGGAAAGAACGACACAAGTATGCGTCTCAAATAAAGATTACAAAGAAAAAGAAAAATCTTTGCACATAGTCACGGCATACAAAAACAATCCTGAAGTTAGACAGAAAAACAACAGTATATGAAAAGACGTTATTAGAGCATGATGAATTCAGACAGAAACAACAGCGATATATTAGAAGATCGTTACTGTGAAAAATGATGAATTCAGAAAGAAACAAAACAATATGTTAAAACACGTTTTTCTGAGAATGCTACAGTTAGAAAAGAAACAACAACATAGTTAAAAAGACGCTACTGTGAGAATGTTGAATTCAGAAAGGCACAACAACAATATATTAAAAGATGTTATTGTGATGATGCTGAATTTAGAAAAACAAACTACATCACTAAAAGGTATCAAGAAAGCTCAGAATTCAGAGAGACAGAGATCTCGAGTTACTCAGCGGTATGCAAATGACAACACCTTCAGAGTAAGACACAGACAACTAATGAAACAACTAATGCTAGACAGGTATCAAAGTAATTCAGATTCAGGATTATGCACAACATGAGATGCAATGAAAATAAAAAGGAACACAGATGGTGAACAGACAAACCCAAGAGAGTGACAACAGTGTGATCAACGAGGCCATATCTGTGGTGAATTCAAATCACAAATCAAAGTTGGACCATCATACCCATGTACTGTATGTTTGATGCTTCATTTCAAAACCAAGTGCGACCCTGCACAAGGTCAAATTATGTCAAAAACCCACATGTGGTTGCAACATGTTTGACAGGAAAGTATGTTCATGTTTCAGTGATGAAAAACTGCAGAAATGAGCAGTGCAAAGTGCCTGATGAGAGAAAGAGAGTGGGATTTGTCACCTGCGCACAATCATCTTAAAATGGATCCATGCCAGCACGCTGTTGCCAATAAACTGGAGCTTGCTGATATTCCACCTGAACTGTCTGATCTCAACATACTGGAGAGACATCTCATCAGCCGTGCATACCATTTGCCAAGATTATTCCTCTTCCCAAAGGCAGACAGAGCAATTAGAGGAATGTGGTCTGTGTCCCATCAGAGGTACAGGAAACTGTTGAAGACCACCTCGATTGAGAATTAATTCTCAGGTGATGAGAGTAAAACTGAAGAGACGCTTTTGTCTTACAAAGGTCATCAGCTGTTTCAGACTGTAAGCTGGTCTACACTGTGCAAGCACTGCATAAACTCAAGCAGATTCATCCACAGTAGCAGGATGTGAGCATCAGAGATGATGCTGAGCTGTGTGATCCAACTCTTCCCGATGAAGATGATGAGGATGATGATGATGAAAACATGAATGAGGACGATTATGATGAGGGCTGATTTAATGGAAATTGACAGTCTGTGAGAAAAATGCACCGAGTGAAGCATCAAAAATAAAAATGAACAGGATATTGACATGTTATCCTGTGATGGTGAACAACCACATGAGCAGATGAGAGATGATTCAGACCAAGCAGATGGACTGACTAATGGTGGTTTTGCACTTGAGTCTCCGTTTGCAGCCCCCTGATGTGGCTGAGGAGATATTATGTTTCAGTGAAGGAATCTACTCTGTTGCTCCTGCAGAGAGAAACAATCCAATAAGTTTTTCAAAACACCCAAACTGGAGGCCATGGCTCTTCACTGTAGCAGTTTCCTACAGGCCAAAACACACTTGATGAAAGAAGGTTGATCAAAGTATCTCCCAGTGGGTATTTTCAAATCAAGACTTTTTCTGCATGGATGATCGCTTGCCAGAGACACTAAACTATTTGTTCTTTGCACAGTTTGTGACTGAAATACACTTGGCTACTTCCAGCATGACGATACAGTTAAGCAAAGCCTTTGACCAGGAGATGGAGAAAATAACCTCAGGCATGTTACAAGATAAACATGAGGTGGAGAAACTGGTGAGAAATAAAGATGCAGTGAGATTCATGCAGCCTCTGAGAGGAACCCCAGCTCTATTGGGAGAAAAACAACAAGAGATCTTTTGCCATGATCAGACAGTTGGGAACCCCACGTTCTTTTGCACATTTTCAGTTGCTGAAATGCGCTGGCCTGAAGTGATTGAGGCAATAACAAGGCAGCAAGGTGAACAAGTCAATTTTGAAGGACTCGACTGGTCAGCAAAAGTGTGACATCCTGAGAAGCAATCCGTCACAACAATGCGCATGTTTGACAAGAGAGTTGAAGCATTATTCAGAGATTTCTACTTATCTCCTGCAGAGCCACTTGGCAAAGTCATTGACTCACTTTTTGGCAGAGTTGAATTTCAGCACAGAGGAAGCCCACACATACACTGCCTCCCTGGGTAGAAGGTGCTCCTGTGTTTGAGGAGGATGATGATCAAACTGTTGTTGATTTTATAAACAACACATCACAGCTCAGCTGCCTGATCCACATAAACAACCTCGAACTTTACAAGAAAGTAACAGAAGTGCAAAAACACAGTAAGAACCACACAAAAGACGTGCTTTTAGGAGTTTAAGCTCCGGTGCCGCTTTTGGTTTTCCCTAAACCACCCTGCAATGAGACGATGATCACAAGACCCAGTGAGGATGATGAACTGAGGTAGAAACAGCAAAGAACAAGCTCAGACCACTGAACCAGCTGCTGAATGAGCCTGAAACTGCTTCCATGAGTTTAGAGCAGTTTTGGCAAGATGCAAGTTGACACATGCAGAATATGAGCGATACCTGAATAAAATGAACACAAGGAGTACGATCATACTAAAGCGTGATCCAAAGACTCTGGATAAATGGCTATAATCCACATCTGCTTGAAGCCTGGAACAGTAATATCGACATAAGCTTTGTTTTAGATGCTTTCAGCGCTGCAAATTATTTAATGAAATATATATCAAAAAAAGAAGGGCGGCTATCTGAGTACCTGAAAACTGTCATTGAGAGCTCCCAGAAGGACAGTGTAAATGAGTGCTGATGAAATGAGCAGTCATGCAGGCATATTCAAAGAAGCGAGAGATCAGTGCACAGGAGTGTGTTAGCTCGTGCATGTGGTCTTCACATGAAGCAATGTTCACGTGCTGTAATATTCATACCAACTGATGATAATCCTCAGGAAAATGAGTCGTCCCCTGTCAGTTCTGGACAACACAACACCTGAGTCTTCCAATGTTTGGATGACATCTTTGAATGACAAATACAAAGCCAGACCTGAAACACCCAGAGTATGAGGAGATGTGCATGGCAGACTTTTGCTGCTACTTGCAGGATTGTCTATGGCCAACAGACAAAAGGTAAAGATGTTTTGCCCCTTCTCAATGAGATGGGATTTGTGCAAAAGGCGTAAAAACGATAAGCCTGCTATCATCAGATTTCACCGCTGCTCACAAGAAAAACATCCAGAGCAATATTATGGAAGACTGCTTAAACTGTACCTTCCTCATCGTTCAGACCATGAACTGAAAACACCATCGTTTGCCAACCTATCAGGCTTTCTATGGTGCTGGCTGTGTACAGCTACCAGGTACTGACCGTCTTGAGTACGTGCAACACATTGTCAAAAGAAACAGAGAGAAATATGAGAAAAAACAGCGAGGAGATCGAGAGCGCTGTTGAGGAATATGAGCAGAACAGAGGTGTGACTGACGAATGGTGTAATCTGGCACCTGAATCAGATCTTGTAAGGTTGCCACTTGTTGAACAAGAAAGAGAGCGAGACAATGAAAAATGAACAGGAAGATGTGCCTGACTACAGCCGTCAGGCTGATGCTTCAACAGAAGTCAGAGCCATCAGGGAACCCCCTGCTATTGATCCCACTTTGTTACGTCAGATGTTTCAGAATCTGAATAGAAGCAAAGCCTGCATATTTTTATGCAGTTAGAGACTGGTGCATTAAAGAGTCTGTGCTCTAAATCCGAGAGCAGTTTTTCTTTTATATTAATGGTGGTGCTGGAACAGGAAAAATCACATCTTATCAAATGCATCTACTCAGAAGCATCTAAGATACTGAGCAAAGTGCCCAGATATGCAGAGCGACGTTGACATATCAAAACCCACTGTCCTGTTAACTGCTTTCACTGGGACTGCAGCATTTTAACATTTCTGGAACAACACTGCATTCTCTTCTCAAGCTCCCTAGAAGCTTAAAAACCTCCCATTCAGGGACTTGGCAATCAGCTGGATGAAGTCAGATCAGAACTGTTTGAATGCTGAAATAATCGCTCATTGACGAAGTGTCTATGGTGTCAAGACATCTCTTTGCATATGTAGATGCAAGACTCAA